>NC_031768.1:21273053-21531969 GCF_001522545.3 Parus major
AAGTAAAAAGCCTGCAGTTCTATGGTCCCTGCTTTTCAGCATTTCTCCTTGTCAAGAAAACTTTTTGTTGTGAGTTAGTATCTACAGAATAAGAAAAAAAGCTATTCTGTGATTGTAGTAAAAGACTTCCAGTGTGACCTCTGGCTGATTATTCGACCTGTCATCAGTGCTTTTCTAGGTGGCAGGTCAGAGTGGCTGATGACATAGGGCTTGGAAACTTATTTTCATGTCATTGCTCTTGTTCTTAAAACTAAGATGAGTTCAGTTTTGGTAAATCGTTTCACTTAGAGACTTCAAGTCCGCAAAGCACTTATGCAAATGTTTAATCTTAAACATGTGAATAGTACTATTAACTGGTGGGACCACTCAGATACCTAAAGCTGAGGACATGCTTAAGTGCTCCACTAATAACAGTGAAGGAGGGGGAAAAAGCACCCATGACCTCCATTTATGTTATTGCTTCATTAATTTTTTTATTTACAGTCTCTTTTATGGCATTCATCATCACAATATTGCAGCATGTCAAGAATATTAATGTTGCCATTCATTTGCCTTTGCTTGACAACTGTTATGCATCACAAAAGAGGAAAAAGATCCTGCAGAACACCGGATGGCTTATGTAGATAATCATGACAATTTCTTAATGTAATTAGGAAGAAAGCAATTAAAATTTCACACAAATCCATCAGACCATTAAAATGGTAACAACTTCAACTTCAGTGTGCTCCAAGTTTTTCAGTAACCCTAATTTTCCTTTTTTTTTTAAAAAAAAACAAAAATAAAAACCCAAAACACTCCCATATGATGGAAATTCTTTCTGGAAGCATCTCTAGTTTGTCAAAGTGAACCAAAGGAAGCTGTCATGTTTTTGAAATGTTTGCTTAGAATCTACTAATTATTGTGTAATTTATTCCTTTGCTATTCCACAGATGGTATGTTATAGGTGCCACTCTGGGCACTCTCTGGTGTTAAGTGTATGACCCATGCATCTAATTCAAGAAACTCATGTTGCTTAAAATGTTAGCAAGATTAGATAGTACTTCTTCATATGAAATGAAACCCATGCCACAATAGAATATATTTTGAAGTCTGATGTTTTGTGCTTCCTGTTTTTTTTTTCCATTTGCTTCTTTAGCTAACACTGTAAATGCAAATTTTAATGGCTGGCAGTTCTACAGGTTGATGAATGTGAGAACTAGAGGGTTGAATAAAAAGTAATGCCTGGTCTCTCAGGTGGAACTGCTGATTCTCTTGTGTGCTCTCCCCGAGTCTGTCCCCAATTCATTACTGACAGAAAAAATTACTTAAATCTGCTTTTTAAAAAAGTTACGAACTATAATAAACAAAAATGAAGTATGACATAATTAATCACTTAGGCAGGATGATTACAATTTCCATCAGGCTAATTGAAAACTAAGTTTTACCATTATCAATTTAATACTGTATAGCAGAAATGTTTGTGATAAACTTGGATTTATGGTCTATGTTCCCTTGCAAGGATCAGGCTTAAGCTCTTGTCATTTTCTGCTGAAGGCAGCACCCAGTCAGCTAGATAGCTTCAAAAAATGGATCCTCTGTTTAGGTTTGTTGACCACCTGGTGTTGACAGACCTGTGTTGCATCTGCAGACTGGTCAGTGTTGTACCAACACCTTGCTGGAGCTCCAGGAATGTAGAGGACCAGTTGTCAGTTATCTCTGGTAATTGTCACTCCCCTTATATCCTGACAACGCTTTCTGAGCTGGAGCTGACTTACAGGCTGGACAGCACAGGCAGAACTGGCCCAATATACTGTCCTGGTTTGCCCAGGACAGGGTTAATTTCTGCAGCAGCAAGGAGAGGGAGAGGCTAGGACCCGAAGGTATTTCTATACCAGCACATATCATTGCCAGGGATGGGAGGAAGGGAGTCTCTTCCAGGGAAAAGGGGTTCCTTCTGTTTGAGCAAGCGCAGCAGGAGGGGTTGGGGTGGCGTGGCTGCAGCCAGGTCAGGCTCTGTGGTGAGCATTTGCATGTGAATCCCTCGCCTCTCTCTTGTACACTTTTTATTAATGTTGTTGCTGTTACTGTTCATTTTCTTATCTCATTGTTGTGTCCAATAAATTGTTCTTATCTCAACCAGTGAGTTTTTGTTCCTCCAATTCTCCTGTCCAGCCCTCTGCAGGGGGAGAGGGAGTGAACAAGTGTCTTATGGTTTGGCGAGTCTCAGTGGGAGCACTAAATTCGGGTGTCCCATTCCTAAACCATGACATATGCCTACATAGGTCTGTGAGTACATGAAGCTCAAGTTTCCCAGCTCTTCCATGGAGCTAAATTTGAGTTTGAGATTCCTCTACTGGAACGCATGTCAAAGTTGCAATACTAAACTTCAGAGAGCATTTGCAGATTAGTGTTAAGGGGTTGGGAATTAAACAGTCACACACTGGTTTTGTTGAAGAAGCCTTAATAATTTTACTGGCTAGTGACTATAATAAATCATAAGAGATTATTTTTTTAGCTGATATATATCAGTTCCACCTAGAAGTAAAAAATTCACAATTTGTTCAATTGTATTGTATAATCTACTATATATAATTTAATACCATCTTATGTATTTTAACAATGTTGGCTTCAAAGAGATTTTGCAGTATGTAATGTTAAGATATATTTGCTTCCTCAAATGGTTGCTAAGGAAAAGGAGTGGGATTTTCTAATGCAGTCTACTTCTGAAGTTGTGCAGCATGAGATTTCCAGGGTGATTCTGGTGTGAAGACTCTAGCAAATAGAACATTTTTCATGTTACCCTATTAGAAAGTGTTACGGATTAATACAAAATGTTAGTCTTATCACAATTTGTGAAGTATAGCATGCTACATCACATTAAGAGTTGCAATTCATCAAGGGCTAGTATTTTAATATCTTTTTTTCCTTAATAGAAAGACAAGAAACTAGAAGCTTTACATAATCAAGGTTAAAGGTTTCTGTAAAAGCTTAAAATGATGTTTTTCTTTTTAAACATTTAAACCTGCAATTGGAGGTGTGTCCATGACATAAATGTATGATCTCAAAACCCAAAGAAAAACTGGCCATGTTCTTAGATCAGTGATTTTTATAAAGTAATTTAATATGTCTCAGAATGTTTTTGTATGAAGGAAGGTTAGGAAAAAAACCTTAGAATTTGTACCAGGTCATTTTCTAGTCATCTCTGAGGCTGAATGTCTAAGTGCAATGTCTTGATGTAGATCTATTTTCAGGTTCAATCTCATCCAGACAGTGGACATGTAACTGTCTTTCAGTAGATTCAGTCTACTAATGACTGAATAGGCATAAAAGAATATGTGTGTTATTTCTTTTTTAAGCAATTATAAATGAAGATACATTATACAAACACAAATACTTTGGCACAAGGTCTTCCACTCCCAGCATCTTCTGTTGATACTGTGATTGCCACCCAGAAAGTGGTTCAGTGACATCAGAGTTCTGTCATGGAACTCTGGGACCCTACAGAAGTTACCTTATAATTTAAGTTTTTGTCATTGTTAGGACTTGCTAGACTGAACTTATTCCTTCATTCAGACTCTACCATCCTCAGCTTTTAATGCATGACATGATGACTAAAAGTGATCAGGAGTGGTCAGCATGGATTCAACCAAAGGTAAATTGTGCTTGACCGTGCTCACTGCCTTCAATGGTGTAAAAACTACTTGGATGGATGAGGGGAGAGCAGTGGATATTTTTTACTTCCACTTCAGCAAGACTTTTTATACTGTATATGTATATGTGTATGTCTGTGTGTATGTGTATGTGTATGTGTATGTGTATGTGTATGTGTATGTGTATGTGTNTGTGTATGTGTATGTGTATGTGTATGTGTATGTGTATGTATATTGGGGTTTTTTTAGCAATTAGGCTTTTTATTTAGTCTTGTGTGGAGTTCAGCTGCACCGAATCCTATGATAACCAATATTATTTATAACCTCTCAAAATTGCTTTTAGGAATGGTTTACAATGTATAAAGAACAAGATATACATTATACTGTAAGTATAGATTCAGATGAATACCACATAGTTTTATTAAAAGTAAGATTCCTGCAACAACAGAAACCTTATAAACTGTTTTCTCAGAAAACTGTTTCATAACTCATTATAATGCATGCTTTTTCTATTTCAGGAGGAGGCTACTTCCAAAAAATGCCAATATTGCGACATTCTGGAATATTTTGCACAATAATACTAGTTCCTGATTATAATTTTAGCTTCACAGATATTTTCTATTACATACTAGGAGTTCAGAATGAGTAGATTACATGGTTCTTTATTTGTATACTTTGCAAAAAGTACCTGTAATACTTTATCACAGTTATTCCAAACTACTAAAGGTTACAAATTCTCAGATTAAACTCATTCAAGGTTTGAGCTTCTGTGCTGAAATATGTCTTGACTTATTTCTCTTTCATGTTTTTTCTCCTGTATAGACTCAAGATACCTAACATTTGTTTTACACAACACTTAAAAACTGCTGCATTTCCTAAAATGAGAAATAAGTGTTACTGAAATAAAATTTTTTGTTCTGGTTTTCCCTCCCAAAACCACTTTTATTATGGAATTCATAATCTACATTTCTGTTTGAGGTAATTACTATATTTTATGGAGGAATGAAATGGCACCAAATAAAGAATCTATAAGAGAAAAAAATCTATTAGGTAAATTTGTAGTACTGTACTGTCAGAAATTATGTGAATTAAAACTTCATACTGAAACTTCTATATCATTTAAGTTTTATAAATCTGTGAAGAACTGAAAGCAGTTCATTGTTGCAAGAATGTAAGGTTATGCAGTGTTGAGCATAGACAGTGATAGTTTAATACTAGTTATAAGCAAAGCAAGATTTGTAGGAGCATTTTATCAACTAAAATTTTTTTTTAAAAAATGTAAATTTAATGGCAGTAGTGATATTGAATTTCTTTCAAGGCTGTAAAACTTAATACTTTCCTGTGTTATGATCTTCCTAGTATGATCTTCTCTTCAATAGTATATCTTATTCTCAAAAAAATGCCTTTCACCTATGAAAGATAATAAGCTTTGGATGATAAATATCATTGTCAATCAAATGTATAATCTTAAATAAAAATGTCAAGTATATTTGGCAGAATTTGTTTCTGAACAGCACGGTGCCACTGACAGAAATAGTATTTTCTATGTTTACTTCAGCAGAGGTATATGGATCATATCTTCCATCCTGTGACTTTGCTCAACATCCATGCCAAGTTGCCAGAGTTTTTATTTTTCCAGTATCTGTTATTGGAAGCTTGTGAAGTATCTACATTGTTTTTTGTCCACTGTCCTTGATTTCAAAGTCTGACTTTCAACCTAATGTTTCAAAACAGTGGAGACAATGGAGTGTATTCTGCCTGTTGTTTTCTTAGTGTCCATGCTGATCTACAGTAAAAGAAGAAAACCTGTTATGAATTGTAGGCTCATATTTGTAAGCTCTGAGTATATCCTTCATACTGGTAATAAAAAAAAGGAATATTCATCAAGGCTATTTACCTTTTGCGTAGTTTTAGCACTCTCCTTTACTAAAAAAAACACCAATCAGTTTTAAGCATTCTAGTGTCTCTGATGTATGCTTTGAAAGATGTTTGGTGACAATATAAATGACACTGAAATAAAAATGCTGATAAAGTCTAGATTTCTGTTCTTTATTCCAGTGGTGTGCTGTTATGTGCTGTTGCTCATCCTATTTTTTCTCTTTTCTTTGTGACTGTGACATTTTTTTCTGAATTTAAACAACAAAGACATGAAACATTGCATGTTCAATAACATTGCATACTGTCACACATTTTAAATTTAAGAGCATTAATTTGTATCCAGTGAATACTATCACAGGATGTTTAAGTACTGAAAAAGCACTTTTTTCTTCTTGTACACTTTTTTTTCTGAAGGAAAAGTTTTTTGGTAATTTATGCATAAAACCACATCTCATCAGAATAAGTTTCTTTAACCAGAACATGCTTCTTTTCTACAAGCACATTAGCAAAGATAGTCTAAATTTATAACTACAGGGTTTGTGAGTGGTCACAAAGTTTACAGTTTCAGTAGTTAGTCAGCAAGACAATCTGTCAGGCACAAGTTATATACTTTGCATAGGAAAACACGGTACTGCTATGACACTACGGAAAGGTTACCCTTCAGCTATCATGCAGACATCTCAATTTATGGTAGCACATCAATTAAAGAAGCAATGGGAAGTGACACATGCTTGAGACCTGAATTCTATAAGTGTGATGGCATATTGCCTGCTATGGTGACCAAAGCTTGTAACTCCAGAGCATGCTGCAGTCCTTGAACTGAATTAAGTCTAACAGTGTGGGAACACCATTTGCTGTAGGCAAAGGTTGCCTGTATTCAGAAGAGGCAAGATGCTGTAATCTGTGGCTCAGAATTTTGATATCTTTAGGTGGAAAAATAGATGGGAGTGGGGACAGGAGTTTTTGACATATGAATCTGGAACATAAACCAAAGTAAGCTGTACTGAAGCTTGGCAGCTTCAAAACATGATCCTTCTCTTCTTCCCCTTAACAACAAAGTTCATCAGAAGAAGTTAGCAAGATCATAGGACATTCTCTGTGACTGGGAATTTTGGTATGGTATACCTTAAAATAAGAATCACCATTTTGGTCTGTGTGCTGAGGTAAACATGGGCATCACAATAGTAAGCATAGAATTTATAATTTCTTATCAAAGGGCTCTTTCCAAGAACTTGAAGTAGTACAGTGGCATGAAAGAATATTACAAATAGTACTGAGAATTGTAATGGATGTGACCTATTGGTAAATACAGAAAGGATGTCAAAATTTCACAGCAATACGAACGTCTGAAATGTAGATGTATGGCTATAAATGTTTCTTTTTCAGCTTAAAAAAACACAGATAAAACAATTAAAAAAAAAATATCATACTTAAATATTCAACAGCATATAATCCCCATTAAATTACTGAGACATGACCTTTAATATGTTAAGGACAAAATTTTGCCTGGCATTATTTTATAAGTTTTCTTCGAGTATGAAGAGATAGAGATTATGAGAAACTACTTTTGAAGAGTTCTATCCAGAATTTTCCTTCTTAAAATAATGGGTGCAGCTAGAGAAACATTTTTTAAAACTCAGTCAAATCAGGGTTCAGCAGAGCTGCACATACATAATTTTTTCACTGAAACCAGAATAAAGAGTAAATGCCTTCTGTTCAAAATTGGTTGTCTGTCATTAACTTTTTGCAATATTAATAATAGTAATTACATTAAACTACTTGAACAAAGGAAATTAACTAGGTTGAGATTTTTGGGTGGTTTTGTTTTTTGTTTTTGTCTGGGTATAAGCCTCAGACTTAATGGAATCATGTCAAAGTATAGGTCTAAGCTAGTTCAAAACTGAAAACTTATCAGACATCAGTGATGTAGCAATAACTTGATTTCTGCTTCTAAAACATAATTCAAACTTACAAACTAAAAATAAACCTACTGATATTGCCTGTTTTCTTTTAGTGCTTATACCCTAAAGGAAAACCGAAAGACGACAGACATAACATGAAATGTCCCTGTGAACATTTCTAACAGTGTAGTGCTAACCAATAAACAATGTTTTATTGTTGCTGAAGAGCTGATGTGTGCCAACTGCTGTTTTTGAACTAATTGCTGTGATACAGATTGTTGAACTGAAATTAGAGTTTCAGGTGTAGAACAATCTGTATTCAGATGTAGTGATGGTAAAGGAAAAAAATTGTTAGAAAAGGTATCTTATCATTCAGCAAAATTTTAGATTTTCCTACCTTTGCCTACAAAAATATGATCATTATTGCTAATTTTCAAGTATTTTCTGTCTTCTAATTCCATGGAGACTTTCAGGTTTTTCAGTGCTCTAGTAGTTACTAGAAAGATTGTGAAGAGACAAATCAGGACTGACATGATATTTTTACCACCAAGAAGCAAAAAAGAGGAGCAGTATTGAAAGAAAAGCTGCCTGAGACTAAAGGCCCCAGGCAGGAGGAAGATGAAATAAAGTAGCCTTAGGTAAATCCACCCTAAAATTACAAGGAGTTTTAGCATTACACTGGCACACTGCTGTCCCAGAGGAAGTAGTAGGCTTTGAAAGTGGAACTAGAAGAGCCAGTCTGAGAGTTTAAATGCAATTGAACTTAAGGCCTGAGTCACTGGTTCATAGCTGTGTGAAGATGCTCTAAGCTTACATTTCTGTTCAAGGTCCAACACTCTTGCTGTACACAGGTACTGTCCTCTTACTGATTTTAACTTGAAATTGAAATAAGGGTCCAACAATCAGACAGCCTGGGTTAATTAATAGTCAAATATATTTTTCTCCTTGAAGCAGGTACTTGGGTTGAGCAGTGAAAGAACAACTCCTAGAAGGAGTTACAATTTATCTTAGAAATAAAGACGTAGTGATTCTGTTCTGAAGCAGAAACAAAAGTAGATAACCTTTCAGACCATTAATCAAAGTGTTTACAGTTTGTCTTTCAAGGTGGTTGAAAGCATAAAAAATGCTGAACAAAGAAAATTAATCTGGTTTTGGTGCTTCCTGTCTCACCACTCTGGGGATGTTGAATAACTTTTCTTGTCCAGAGTTAGACACATAACTGTCATGTATTACACCTGCTGCTTCCTTAAAATCGCTTTCTCCTTTGAGTATATCTAATTCCACAAACAATGTGAATACCAGTTTGAATTTGAGAATGTATTAATTGTGACTTGGAAAAAAAGATACAAGAGGGAGGTGACTTAATTTTATCTCCCTGGAAATTAGAAGAAAATATGGGGGATTTATAATTTTTTTTCTTTGTTTTTTTCTTCTTTTATATTTTCATTTATTTTTTTTCCTTTTCTTTTTTTTTTTTTAATTGGAAGACAGAATGCCTCTTCAGCAAGACATTCTCCAACCCTTTAACTTTCAAAGTTGTGTTTGTCATCAGAGAAGTTATAAGTTCTCTAATTGCAACTTCTTAGCATTGTGACATACAGAGTGAACTTTATTATATGGGAGAGGTCAAGCTGTGATATTCATCTGCATTAAATCCTCTAAATTCAGCTGCACTTGTGACTAATGCCCACTGTGAGCTGCTTGTCCTGAAGTTACTGGAAGATATGTTTTAAGAAATTTATTATCTGAAACAAGACTGGCAATTTATTATGTCCTCTGTGAATCCTACATATTCTCAGAAAGAAAAATGAGTATAGGAGGGTAAATGTGTTACAAGATTTTGGCAAACATGAGAAAATCTAGAAAAATACCATGTAGTCCTGACAGCACCAATAGGTAGAACGTGCTGTGAAGACTGTATAGGACATTGCAGATCAAGGGCTTTGTTGGTAGTGGACAAAATGCCTGAACTTCACTGTACACATATGTCAGTGAATTGCAGGAGAAGCAGACAGTGTATCATATTTCCTCAAAGTTATGGCAGCTTTTCCATCCTTGAGTATACAAAACTTAACTTAGCCCACAAACATCCATTGTCACTGCAATTAAGAGTTCTAAGGATGGAAATACTAACCTTAAAAAAAAAAAAAAAAAAAGGAATTGCTAAATAATAATGGATTTTGGGAAAAGCTCAGACTTTCATATATAGGATTCATATATAGGATTCTTACCTTAGTGAACCTCAAGGTTAATCTTAATTGAGGCACAGAAATCTTTAGCAGTACAGGACAAGTGCACCAATAATCTTTTAGCTAATAAAAGGGAAGGAATTGGAAGTTATAGTCTCATGCATAAGTGAGGAAAAAGAGATTACAGTAATGTGTCAAATCATATTTTATGTTTATCTGTTTAGTACATCAGATTTTTTGCCTAGATTGCCATGCCAATATCTTTGGAGCAAAGCTGAAGCTGAATGTCACTGTTGTAGTACTCTTTGAAATATTTCAGCATTTATTTGGTTTTTGTCTGTATGTTCGCTCAGAGTTAGGCAATTAAAATATTACCTTCTTTTCCTCCTTTTTTATTTTTTTCCCTGGAAGCCTGTTTTTCTATCTTATTATAATAAAATACAAGTATTCCCCAGATTAATAATTAATATTTACTCATATTTATGAGATAATAACTGAACAGACTTTGCAATTTGGTGAATTTCCCTGTTTTAGATTACCCTTATTTCTTTGCTTGTGGTTTAGCACTCTTTCTTTACATAGAAACCTGATAGTAAAATTATAAAAAAAAAAAAGAGTTAGACAATCCAAACTTCAAACAATCACTGGGCCTGACAGTGAAAAATGTTTAAGCCTTTGGCCTGAACTCTATTTTTAAGTGCTGTGCTGATATGGAGTCATTATAAATTAAATATTTTTCCCTTTTTCTTTTTTTTTAAGACAAGTGTGTAGATTTTAACCCAATTACTTTGGCCACAAATAAAAATCACTCAGCTTCATGATCATAAATAATGTATTTTTATACAGAGTGCAAACTCAGTAGCATTTATAATCTGCCCACAGTCTTCCTAATAAATTAGGTCAAATTAATAGTTGATGTTATGCATACTGACATGAGTGAAATTACATTAAAGATTAATTTGGCCCACTGCTTAAAATTCGGTTTTGAACCTCTAGGGTTAGACAATTTGCATCATGAAGAACTAATTCTGTATTAAGGTTACTTTTGAGTATGTATGTTCTGAAATCTGACTTATATAAAAATAAATGCCCTGATCAGTTTTGAAGAGGAGAAATTATAATAATATTGATAATAACCACTGTGAAATAATGTCTCATTTTCAAACTGACTGTCATTGCTTCTATAAAGGCACAACTTGTTGCAAACACAGTTTGTGACAGAGCCCCTAAAGAGAACTCTAAAGTTTTTGTGTATGAGGGGAGAGTAGTGTTATAACCTGTCCCTGATGGCAGGATAACTGAAGTTCTTTTCCAATGATAGAACCCTTTGCCTGGATTAGAGTGAAGTGACCCTAAATGGTTAATATTTATAAATATATATCTGGTGGGTTCATTTCAGAACAATTTGGTTGCAACGGAATGGCGATAACCTGGTTTGGTTATTTATAGAAATATAGCAATATAAAAATGTAAACATAACACTTTAGAAAATGTATAAAGAAAGAAAGTGTAAGGAAGAATAAGAGTAGAAAGATATCATCACCTGTGAATCCAGTGAGGAGACCTGCAATTGCAGTGTCTGTTTGCCAAAGTGATAGTTGCTGTCTTGATCCTTTGTGGGTGGGGGAAGCCCACAAATTATAAATTCCAATGGGTTAATATAACTAATCAGGTATATAAATTATCAGGTTCAGGTGGGAGTGCCCAGGTAGGAGTGTTGTACACCATTGAAGCACTGTGAACCATGTGGTCTGGTGGAAGGCCCCAGAAATGAGTCTGGGGGTATTCTGATGGTTTATGACACCTCCTAAGACATGACAAGTGTCTCATGCCAGCATAGACTAGCCAGGTGAGCCTCATCAGAATGGATGAACACTGTCAGGACTACATGCATATGTCCCAAAAATTCCCCTGGGTGTAAGGGAGCAGTTTCACACCTGAACCAGTCGTGTAAGGGAACTGTGTAAGGAAGGACATGATAGAAAAAGCATTATCCCACCTAGCAGGATCTGCTTCTTATCAGCTTCTTTCCCTAGCTGGCTCAAACCCCAGCTTGTTGCTAAACAGGTTGGTTTGGCAAGGTCATTCTCTGGATCACACCTTCTGCACGTGGGCAGTTTTCATGCAGATCAGAGCTTTCACTACCATACACTCTCCTTTTCCTCTCCCTCAGTTCAGGGTACAAACCTCACCAAAGACCTCTGATGCTTTTGCCAATGGCCAATTATTTGAGTCATTAACTCTTAACATTTCAGTCTCTCACAGGCAGTGAATATAACCTACCTTGATATTAGCACGATCCATGAAAGCATCTTTGTATCTAAGCCATGTTGTCATGGTCTAGCTTGGTGAATTGTTAGAACTAAGCTTCTACAGTAGCTGGACTGGGAACTGACTAACTTGGGAGCAGGCTTACTGAAAAGTGCCTGGGTATCCCAATGAACATAAGTGAGCACTGCAAGCTGCCAGGAATGAAGTCTAACTGCACACTGTGTTAAAAATACTGCTGGTGTATGAAGGAAGTGATCACTCATCTAATAAACAGAGAAAATATGCAGAGTAATGCCCCCAGTTTTGCCCTTCCCAGTACATGAAGGACATTTAAAAATGGAAGTGAGCTCAGAGGATCGCCATCCAGGGCTGGAGCACTTGCCTCATGAGGAGAGGCTGAGAAGCTGGGGGAGTCGGGCTTGTTCAGCCTGGAAGTTTTTTGGCTGACTAGAAGTGGAGTACATGAATCAGAACACCATATGAAGGCAGGTTGAGACATCTGCATAGCTAATATAAATAGGATTTATAGAAACCTATGCCCATCTGGAGCAGCAGGTAGAGGCCAGGCAGGATCTGATCAATAAGACGGATCTAGAAGCTTATGTTTGAGCAACTGTTTACTAAAAGTGGCTAGTAAGAAGTTATAGGACCCCTAATGACAAAGTGAACATAAGTACCTTAGTAAGGTACTAAGTGAACATAAAAGTAGCAAGGATGAGATAAAGTCAATTGGTAGGTTGTGAAGCCAGGTTTCAAATATAACTTTTTGTCATAGAGCTGATTTTCATTAGACAACAGATTTCCTACTGTGACATTTTCTTCAATGTGCCATAAGTATCTTTAAGGAACATTAGGCATATGTAGAGAATATGAGATGATGGCTGACAAATGTAAAAAAAAATAACAAACTAATAATTTATAAATCACATTACCTATGAACTATTTTTTTCCTGCTCTTTCACATCTTTGAAAAATTTGTATAAAATTTATAAACACAATTTTACTCTGAAAACAAGAACATTGTTTTTTTGTCAGAGAAAATAGTACATGTGAAATTAAATATCAAAAGTTAAAACATCCATACTAATGTCCCGGTTACATTTTTGCTTACAGGTCAATATTGACTACAATTTGAAAGAAAGGCAAAGGTGGTGTTGCTATATTCATTGAAAAAATACTTTATAAAGCACACTAATTCTTCCAGTTTAAGGAAAAAAATTGAGAAACCAAAGTATGGCATCGTTTCTCTTTCCTCAGAACAAATAGTGATGCAGAAGTTGATGGTTTCTTTAAGTGTCCTGAATTTAGTTTTCCAGAGTTGTAGTTGTATATAAAGTTTCTCACCTCTCCAAAATATCTTTCACCTCTTTTTGTTGATCTTCTTAGACAATTTAGAATTTCTGATATCATTAAAATTCTTTTGCTTCTTGCTAGCTCTCAGGTTTACCAACTGTCAGTCTGGTATAATAGATCTTGTTAGAAAAGTTGCCATTCAGGAAATTTATTTAAGGACACGTTATCTTAACTTTGAAAATTATGTTCTTTCTCAGTGATTTCATTGTAGTAGTTAAATCTTGTAGGAAAAAGTGTAATCTCCTAAAAACTTTCATTGATCCCTGTACAAAAGTGTATCGTTATCATAATGTTGGCAAAATATTTAGATATCAGGAAATGGTGCTGTGAATTTTAGCTGATGTAAAGGAATACTATAATTTATAATAGAAATTCATGCAGCAGTTCCAGTAAGATGTTACATTTTGAGTGCTATTTATTTTGGAAAGCAAAACTGAAATTCTAAATGTGTTATTGAGCTTTAATAAATTTTTGGGAAATATTTACAGAAAAAAATAATTCCAGAAAATTAGAAATAAACTCATTACAATACCTATGGTATTTAAAATTTTATTTTGATTCAGTTTAGGTATTTGTTTCTTAAAATAAAATAGGAAAAAAATGCAAAGTAAAATGAGAATGATATCTAGTGGAACAGGGAAATAGTCAATATGAAAAAAATGTTATTAAAGTAATGTCGTGCAAGCCCATATTTGAGGTAATCAGCTTTCCTTCATCAAATAACTTTTTAAAAGTTGCAGAACACTATTATTTTTTTTTGCTTACAAAGGCCTTGTATGATGTCTGCAAAAATTTTCAAATTAAATTCAAATTTGGTTTGTTATTGGGCCTAAGTGTTTAACTAATGGGAAGGATTTGAGAAAAGGACACATGAACAGTGTACTCGGAAGGAAAAAATGTTAGCTTTCCACAGGAAGACAAAGAGATACACGTTCATATTGGCACACACTTATTAAACCATTTTTCTGTTCATTGACATGCAAAACATTGCAAACCTCCTGCCTGGGAGTGAGGAGTCTAAAGCCAAAGATGAGGAAAACCAAAAAGTACATCTGAGAGCAGCTGTGTGTCTCTTTCAGAGATGAGATGCAGTTCTGTAAGATGTGTGAGTTAGCCTAACAGCCCTAAGAACAGCAAGAAACTGAATCAGCTCAGCTGTACTGAGGGCTCATAAACTCACAGCTTCCGTGGTCCTGTCCTCTCATCTGATTTCTGACCATGTAGTGCTACCCCAAACTATCCTAATAAAACAAAGGGGGACAAAGAAAGCAGGAGAAAAAGCTGGGTCAGTTTCCCAAACAAGCCTGTTCCAGTCACAGGAGTGACTGGAGTCACTAAGTCAGTAGGAATAGAAGTCCGGGTTTTCAAAAAAAGTCTCACAGTAAAGTTATATTTTGGATCAGACTTAGACCCACATTCAATCAGCTCAATTCATGTGTCTGCAATACAGATTTCTACAGGTCCTTCTAGAGTCTTTACCTCTCATTGAAGTCAATGCAGATCTCTGATGGTTCCTCGTGTGAGTTTAGATGGTGCAAACTATCCCACCTTCACCTCATAACAACTTTCAGAAATACACAGATCTCCCACATATTTCATATTTGCTTGTACTGTCTAAGCATCTCATATACCTAAATACATATTATTGAGGGGTACTATATAGCCATGTTAAACCTACTAACCTCAGGTTATAACTAGTACCTAGAAAACCATCTTCTAAAATATAAGTATTTACTTCTGTATGACAAAATAACTTTCCATATTCTTCTAGTTAGATCTCTGCTGACTTAGCCATAATGACTGCATGTCGACACCTTTTGCTATTGCATGCATTTACATTGTGTGGATCTTCAGCTGCCGTGATTAGGAGATATTCTCACCCATAGTATATCTATCTAGTATATCTCTGTTGTCTGGAGGGATTTGTCAAATTACATACCAACTGAAAAATGAACTGAAAGAAGATGCAGATCTTTTACAGACAATCTTTTCTTTCTTTCCTACAGGAGTCAGAAAACTATCCATCTCAAACAGAATTGCATCAGCGAAATAACTTCATGTACAGCTAATGTTTCCTCTTAATAAAGCAAAAGATCCTAAATGTAGTTTATTATGGAAATCAAACCTGATTAATTCTTTATGACTTCTCAGGTAGTTTTGCTTTCTAGTAAAGTATATAGAATATAATATATTTAATATATAGTATATACTATATATACTATTTACTATATGTAGTATATTTCTTTGGTCTTTTCTGCCTAACCCTGCCATTCTTCTTACTGCAGCAGTCTATTGGTATTTGTCCAAGGAAGGAGCCAGTACAACCAATGTTCATGTGTTACTACTCAGAGACAGCCAATGTTAACACTTTCAGACCACCACTGGAAGGCTATACTTGATTAGCACTCAGTGGGTTTTGCAATAAGCACTTTGAATATGAAGCTAAAGTCATGAAATTGTGATGGCAGTAAAGAACAAAATGGGACTGGATGTTGGTGCCACCTGGGTGAGAGCCAAACTAATTTTCTTAGAAAATCTCAAGGCTTCAACTGCTCAGTCGGCCTCGAGCTTATTTAAATACTTTTGTCTATGTAATTAGATGTGAATTAGAGTTTTAGATTAAATCTAAATAAATTAAAGTGTTTTCTTAAACAACTTTATATGAAATTGTGTGGGTGGAAGAGTAGTAGTGCATCTTTCAACCTGATAGAATATATTGTAAACCAAATATTTAGCAATAGTCTGTGGAACTGAATTTTAGTCGAATCTGTCCTAGAATGAACCAAGGAAAGCTTTCATAGTAAAGCTAATGTCACAGCAATTGTGCATGTTGGAAATTTTGCATGCATTTACTGTATCTTAGATTAAAAGTATCCTTAATATCTGTATGAATTATTCCAAAATTAATTTGTCTCTGACTATCTATGGAAAAACATATATCACAGGACACAGAAATCAAATAAAGAGGTCATTGAACTGTGCCCAGGCTCTGCAGGGTAGGTGCTTAGTAGAACAAGAGTGGACAAAAAAAATCCTGTCTTTTGCGTTCCAAGTCAAATTCATTATGTTGAAGGCAGCCAAAAAATCATTCTTCCCCCCTTGAAATCCACTATTCATTGTCACAATGTTTCCACTGTTGTTACTGAAAATAATTGCTCATGTATATGTGGTTTGGGCAGTTTTCTGAATTTCAGTTTCCTAAGACACATTTAACACATAGACTTTGCTGTGTACAGAACTATTACCCCATATCAACTCTGAAAAAAGCTCTGTTTTTAAGACATAAACTGTCTTTCTAAGGTACTAATTTACCATAATGAGACTCAGAATTCATGGACTATCTTTTTGTTACTCTTAAGCTAAAGGCTTTCCAGAGGTGTGATGCAAATGGGTAATTTTGGAAGTCACATTGCTTCTGGAGGGGCCCCATGTTTAGCTCTCTGGGCCATAATATACCTTTGAATAATTTACAAGGGCCAGCAGAAACTGAGCTCAGTATGAATGCACAAGAACTTAATTTGTTCAGAGGTACTTGAATTTATCTCCTCAGTTTTGGTAAAGGATGACTTTATTCAAAGAAATTAGACACAGATATAAATGTCTGTGGGGCTGAGGCTTTGAGGGGATTTGTAATGAAGAACATTAAAACTGTATGAAACAGTAAGGCTAATATCAACAAACAAGTCAGACACATAAGTAAAATGTTAATTTTCTTTTCTACATTTGTACTGTTTGTACGTATCAAAGTTTTCTGATCACTGAAAAAAACTTTCCTGCAATCAAAAATTTTTCCTAAAGTAGCACCTATAATATCTACAGCATAAACATTTCTGTAAATTCTGGTAATGAGATTTTGAAACAGGAGAGATGTAGGAAAATTTTTAATTTCTTTTTTTGGCTCCAGAGATTTTTGGATAAATTTTAACATCTGGCACCATACTATATCCTGGAAGACCTACAAGTGTTCACGGGGGAAGAACTTTTATTATTCTGTAGGCCCAAGTTCCGCTTTTTACATCTGGTTTATTTTTGATATCTTTAGATGTCTTATTTTCTTTTCTTGGGCTACCCTAAAAATAGTTCTATTCAAAGGTAGATATGCTTTTCTTGCTTCCTCTAAACAGAAAATATACAATGAGCCTTGCTGGAAAGATTAATGATTAGGAATTAATTTTTCATAATGCCTAATGATCTGTCCTCTGATCCTACCCTGCTGAGAGTGGTCTATC
Source organism: Parus major (assembly GCF_001522545.3). NCBI lineage: Eukaryota > Metazoa > Chordata > Aves > Passeriformes > Paridae > Parus > Parus major. The sequence continues at coordinate 21,290,504 of NC_031768.1, forward strand.
ACTCTCATGTAAGTGGTCTCTTTTATTACATGCTTATTCTTCTAGTAACTATTATAGATATATTCTCTAGTTAAGCTCACCTTGAAATATAATTCTTACTGGCACCTTGAAAGCTCTGTTATTTATCTTTTTATCTTTTTAGAATCCTGTCATCTGTGTCCAAGTGGTTATCAACTATTACATCTTCCCTGCATATTAAAGGATATCATGCTAATATGTCAATACATGAAACGTGTTATCTCTTCACAGTTAGGAGATTAATTTATTTCTGTTTGGTTTAATTGTAATTGGTCTATTATCACACTCTTCTCAGTCATGCTCTGGTAATATATTGGTATAAACCTCTGACTAAACTAAATTCAATCAGTTACAAAAATTAATCTGTGGTAGAAATGAGTTTTCTCTGACTGGTACAGAACCAAATGGTCCTTCATTAGGGGTCAGGTTTGTTTTGCAGCAGAAAATAATAACTTCTCTAGTATTAATATTTGGCATCTCTGCCAATGGCAGGAGGGTTGGAAAAATAAATGATGTCTAAGGTCCCTTCCTGCCACTCTATGATTTTATGATTTCTGAATAAGAAAAAACTGCTATTTTTAGTTACATACCTTTTGGCTTCTATGACTTCCTAAACTAAATTGTTTTTCCCCCCTTCTGTTTCACTCTTCTCTCACACTCCTCTTCCCTGACCTCTTGAGACAGTAAAAGAATTCTTCGGTGACTGCTATGAGTTAATGCTTTGCAAAATGTAATACTAATGGACATATCTCAAGATCTGCCTGCTGAAAAAAGTTATTTTGCTATGAAAGTAACTTTTTTAAAAGAGCAATGAAAAAGAAAGTAAAATATGTCTGATTCCTGTCTTTCATATTCATCTTCCTCCCCCAAGTTCAAATTCTTTTAATTCCTGGATGAAAAGAGAATGTGGAGGCTGGTGTCATTTAAATATTTTATTCATTACACTTACTACATGATTTGTGGGTAGGAAGTGGGTAGGGACTATAGGGCTCCTTGGATACTGCTACAATAGCTATGAATCTATTTCTTCAGGCTTTGAACATATTTAACTCTTTGCAATGAATTATAGGACAAAAATTCCTGTAAAAGTACCTGTTCATGTTGGCATCCTGCATAGTGAATAAAAAAGAATTAAATGCACTAGTACTGTCTAAAAAGAGACAGTAGAGACCTACATTAATATATACAGTGATATAATTAACATTTCTTTCTGAATGTGAGTGAATAAGTAATGCCATGGGAATGATGAGGACATAGATCTGTATGTAGATTTCTTATAGTAACATAGAAGACAAAAGATGATATTGAAGGCTACAGAATTACTTCAGATGTGTGGTAGTGAAGTTTTAAAAGACTCTCTCAGAGTAATTCTGATAACATGAGCATTTAATGGTGTTTTTTTATCAAATTCAAAGGAAGCAGCACTAATACCAGATCTCAAAAGTATTCCTTCCAATTGCACTGTAAAAAAACTCAGTGTGTTAGTTCACATGGCATGAGAAACAATTTCTGATGGGGAAAAAAGATTAAAAATCCTGGGCAATTTTAGTCTCATTCACAGCTAACAGCTGTGCAACTAACAGCTAACTAAAGGCTGGTTTACCCATTTTATCAGGTCATCAGTGAAGATTCAAGTCTACATGATGTTATTTGCAGTTCTTAGTGAAAACAGATTGCAGTGATAAAATACCAATTTCTGATAGCATATTTTGAGATAACATGGGCTTTCATGTGACATAATGTTGTGATCTGTTTTCTAGTCAAATAGTAGACCTAAAGCCTCTATGTTTTCTTCTTGGCCATTACAATTTCTGCTTCCAAAATTAACTAACTAGGTGCTCATATTTCTGAACAAATAATGTTACAAATTTTATCAGTGCAAAGCTATGATTATAAAATCCAAAACGCTAATTTATAAGCACTTACATATTAAATTTTCTATGATGCTTGAAAGAGTAGCTCAGTTTTGTTCTCAACTAGGGTTTTTAAAAATAAACAAAAAAATCTATCCCTTTTCAGTATATTAAATCTCATCAGGCAGATATATCCTAAGAACAGATATATCAAATATTAATTTTTCAATCTCTTATGAAAGTATGAATTTTTGTTTGTTAACATGTCTCACAGGATTACCTATCATTAGAAGCTGTGTGTTGCTAAAAAAAAATCCATTAAAAACGTGGACTGCAGTTATTGAAAATGTACTGATAGAAGTTTAGTTCCTTTCATTTGTATTTAGCCCTTGAGGCAGACAAATATATTTATAAGTTTTTTCCTCTGAAAGACCATTAAAATTCATACATTTTGAATGAAGACATTATCTATTACCTATTCATTTTATTTCCTCATATCAGGCAATTTCAGCATTGGAGAATGTCACGTGCATAGGTAGGAGATCAGAGGAATGAGTGACTGGCTCAAAACAAGTGTGTGTGGAGTGCATTTGTGCAGCCAGGGGAGCTCTGTGAAGGATGGACAGTGCACTGCCCCACACCCGGTCCCCAGAGACCCAGTCAGCCTCTGCCCAGTCCCTAAAGGGCTGCCAGCCACACAGCACGCCAAAAACCCCCAAATCAGTCAGATGACTGCTGGATAAGGTCTCAATAACTTCAAGTAGCCTTGTAGTTCTTGTGAGAGGGAAGAATTTTTCCTGATTTCATGTTTGGGGCTATTTAGTTGTTAGCAAGAGGTATTACAAAGAAATGGAGAAACTTCAGAGAGTCAGTGTGCTGTCAGGAACATTGAATTATTACATGTGGTCATTAAGACAAAATGTAGCCCAGAAATTAATCTGCAAATAATCACAGGGTATTATGGGTTAGAAAGGACCTTAATGGTCATCTAGTCCAACCTTCTTGCAATGAGCAGGGACAATTTCTACTAGACCAGGTTGTCCAAAACCCTATCCAGCCTGGACTTGAACACTTCCAGAGATGGGGCATCTGCAACATCTCTGGGTAACCGGTTCCAGTGCCTCACCAACCTGATAATGAAGAATTTCTTCCTAATATTGAACAGAGACCTACCCCTCTTTTGATACAGCCCAGATAATGTTTTATCAAATACTATCTTACAGAAGTAAATTAATTGTCCCCACAGCTCTGTATATAAGCTTATCTGAAAATTTACTCCATGACTGTAAATGCTTTTTCTTATTCTGTCTGGAATTATACTCATAATCCATTTGTAACTGTTTGCTTTTCACCAGCATTATCTTCCAATTTAATTAGTTCTTTTTCACATCTTCCAAAGCCCCAAATATTTAGCTGAACAAAATTAAATGACTCCTTATATAAATAAGTCAAGTCCTTTAACCTCTTTCAATAAGCTTGGTTTTTCATTACTGTAATTATTTTGACATTTCTCTGAACCCGTTTCAATTTAAGTTCATTAATGTAGGTAACCAAGATTGTAAATTACATTCTATATGAGGTGTAAACTTTACTTTTTGGAGTGTTATGAATATAGAAGTAATTTGATTCCTTTTTTCCCATCTGTCCTTGATGTTGCTTCCTCGAAGTGTGAGGCTTTTTCAAATGATTTGTTACACTTGTAGGTCAAACCCGTCTCATAGGATTTGAGACAGGAAAAGAAGCAGTGCTCTTAAATTGAAGCAAGGAGACCAAAGTTCACCTAAAGAAAAACACTCTAATGCAACATCAGAATAAATGGTTTAAGGACACTGTCAAAGAGAGAAATTTAAAGAACAGTTTTGACAAATATCTGTCAGGAAAGCTTTATTTTTAATTCATGTGCCTCTTAGTGTGAGTAGAGACTACAGGACCTTTTAAAGACCCTTTCATTGTTGTGGCTCCATAGCAGAGTATATTCTACACCATCATAATAGCAGATTATGAATCATATGGTTTATTACTTACAGCAGCAAACAGTATTCTTAAATTTAATTCTATTTCAAAATACTTTTCTAAATCCTCGAGAACTAAGGTGAAAATATTTAAATTTATTCTGAAACGTACACAGTGAGAGATGCCCACAATTATACTTCTTAGTTATAGAATAAAATATCATAGAAAATTCTGAGGTGGAAGGGACTCACAATGATCACTGAACTATTGGATCCTGGCCCTGCATAGGACAGCCCCAAAAATCACACCATGTACCTGAGAGCATTGCCCAAGCACTTCCTGAGCTCTGTCAGGCTAGATGTTGTAACCACTTTCCTGGGGAACCTGTTCCAATGCCCAAACAAGCTTTGAGTGACAAACCTTTTCCTAATATCTCTCCTGACATAGCCTCATGACATTTCCTTGGATCCTGTCATTTGTCACCAGAGAGGTCGGTGTCTGCCCCTCTGCTTCCCCTCATCAGGAATGACCACGATGAGGTCTCAGTTTCCTCTTCTTGAGGTTGGACAAGCCAAGGGACCTCAGTCACTTCCCATATGCCTTGCCCTCATTGCTGGACCATGAGTGATCCAGTTTAGAAAGGTCTGGAGGCAGCAGTGTTTGTGCCCTGGTGTGATCTCCTTGGGCTGCCTTTTCTAGCCTGACTGTCCCTGGAGCTTTAGACTTTCTGTCTCACTAGCTCTCTGAATCCTAACTCTAACCATACAGGAAGCTTGGCACTGAGGCTGAGGTCCCCGTCACTACTGCTAGCCCAAAATATAAATGTGACAGAGAGTTATTTTGAGGCCCTGCTGTGATCCCCTTCACATGCCTTTTCCAACCCCAGTGTCTTTGGATATGCAGATGCTGTTGTTCTTTGCTCCCTAGCCCTAACTGTAATGACAGCTTGGCACTGAGATTGAGACCACAGCCCCCATGGGTGGCCAAGATTATAAAGGGTAAAAGGAGCAATGTTGTCTCTGTTGTGATTCCACTTGGCTTTTTCAGCCTCATTGACCCTGGAGCTTTAGGTTCTCTGTCTCTCTGAACTCTCTAACCATAACTATAAAGACAACTCAATGCTTCATCTGGAGATCTCATCACTTTGGGTGCCCCAGATTATAAAAATGTGGAGGCAGCAATGTTGGTGCCCTGACATGATACCCTCAGAATATCTTTTCCAGCTCTGGTATCCCTGTAGCTGTAGGCTTTCTAGGCAGACACTACTTCCATCCATCCATCCATCCATCCATCCATCCATCCATCCATCCATCCATCCATCCATCCATCCATCCATCCATTTGTCTCTTTGTTAATGTTATTTCTCCAGCATTTATAATATATGCAACCTACTGAAGCAGACAACCCCATTCCTTGATCTGTAGGCTCTGGCTATGTCCATATATCTTAGGAACTGCTGCAATAGATGTTTTTACCACCATTGCAGGCCTTTTTTACAAAGCAGCTCCATTTTCCCATTCTGTCTGGATTTTCTGAATGGCAGCCCTGCTCTCAAGCATATTGACTGATCACCTCAGTTTGAGGTCCGCTGTGAATTTGATGAATCTGCTCTTCATTATTGCCTCTAGTTGATGAAGACTTCAAATATAAGAGAAGTTGGGATGGCCACTTTTGGGATGACTCTTGTTAGGAGCATCTGGATAGAATACAATCCATTACCATCTGAGTCCAACCATCAAAGCACATTTTTGTTCATCTAATTGTTCACTCATGCACTATAGTATCCTAATTGGTCCCTACACTTTTCAATGTCCAATAATATGTCCAATATTACTTTGTTATGAGGAACAAAGTCTAAAATGTTGCTGAAGCTGAGATATTTGACACAGCCTCCTCCCTACCCATCTATATATTCAATCATTTTATCATCAAAAGCAATCAATTTGGTCAGGCACAATATTTAGTAAATCCATGATGTCTGCTCCCAGTCACTCCCACTTCCTTGTCTTGAAGCATATCCACATCATGATTTTTCCAGGGATGAAAGTAAGCCTGTAGTTGACTAGATCGACCTTCTGGCCTCTTTTAAAGTTGACTACAACTTTTTATTTTCTTCTATTTTTAAGAAGTGTCTTCCAATCTTCACATTTTTTCAGAGATAATGGAGAGTGATTTTACAAAGATCACAGGATCTTACAAAGGTGCAGTCTGTCAGGTTCTTTGGACTTTCAATTAATCCATGATTTAATCTTCATCCACTACAGCTTGCTTTCTTCCTTGAACTGTGTCTTCAGGCACACATTTAATATATTTTTTCTAATACTGGTAATTATGAAATACAATTTTTCTACAGAGCATTTGCAGTCATGATTATGTACCAAAATACTCAACCCAGAGCAGGACTCTGTACCTTAAAGCTCCCCAGACACTTAGTCCTAGTCATCAAACCGTGCTCCACAGCATCACAGTCACAAGATTAGAAGGTTTTTCTTGCTCATGAATACCTTTGCTTCCTTCAGAAGGAAGATTTTTACTTGCAGCATTTCATAGGCTGATGATCACAGCAATAAGTTCAATTCATTGAATTCTCAGTCAAGTACCTGGGATCTCTAATTTCTGTCTCTGTTTTCCAACCCCCCAGCATTTTTCCAAAAAGTGTTCTGATAACATCTGAGGCTCCAAGCACATGATGATGAAATAATTCTCATCAGCTGTCTTTATTCTCAGTGAAAATGAGGGACATGTAAAATAATTCAATGTCACCAAACTCCCACAAATTTTAGTTTCATAGACCCTTGGGAAGAAAGGAGGAACATAAATGAACAGTATGTCTTTTGGCTGTCTGGGAAATTATATTACTATGTAAAGTCGGTTTCTTCCTGTTGAGGCAAAAATAGAATTTCATTGGCACATTTCCAGAACTAGATTTGTCTTGCTACTGTTTGCCATGTTCATTTCTCTTATGCCTTTGCTTTTACTTGTAAATGTTGGAGTATTGGCTCACGATATTATTTTCATTAGAGCTGAAGTTAAAAAGATTTTGAACATTTAAATGTCTTCTGTTTCACTCAGTAGCTCACCTCACTATTTCTCTTAATCTCTCTTAAAATTGTGCTGTGCTTGGGAAACATCCTATTGCTGTTAATACTCTGCTAGTTTTAATTCCTTAGGTTTTCTGAATTCACAGCTATGTGCTTTTATTATTCTTTCATAGAACATTTTATCTTACTGTTTTCACTTTTTCTATGATTGTCTTTTGGTTTTCAGATTATCAAAATTTTTTTTCATTCAACTACATTATTTTCTGACCTCCTAAGCTTACCTTTTCTTTGTGTGTGAATAGTTTACCTGAAAGCTTTTGATGCTACTGATTTTTAAGAAATAATACTTATTCTACACTTTTTTCTTTATATCACTTTCTGCACAAACAAATTCTCAGCATTGTTTAATTCCTCTTTATTGAAGTAAAAGATATGGTTTTGCTATACTTTCTTATAGCAATGATGAAGGTCAATCCCTTTTGTTTGCCTTAAAATTTTAAATTATGCAGAATTAACTAAAAAAACCTCCAAACCTGTGAGTGGATTACAATACTTTTTGTAATAAAAAATTCATCCACAAAACAGTCCCCAAATTCACTTGAGACTTTACATGCTGTGACATAGTACTTTTTGAATATTTAGTTCTGTAGACAGATAGTCAAGTCTTACACTCTGGGTTGCCTTTCAATTAACAGTTGGTGATTCTCTTCTCCCAAACTTGACTTCAGTATTTTCATTTAACTTCCAAAATTTCCAAATTAACTACCAAGTTTGTTGAGAACCAGGATGTTAGGAAACTTGGTTGGAATTTCTGCCACTGATTGTCTATAGTTCCTGCTGCCTTTCCTGGATTTGTATTTTCTTTGCCTCTATGCTGGGAGAGTTTGTACTAGACAATGAATTGCCACCAACAGACAAAATAAGTATCAAATATAACAAAATGCATATAGCAGCAACAAAACATTGCTCAGCATTCTGGAATGCATTCCTTATTGCCATGTACAGAGTAAAACACATTACCAGAAGACTTCAAAGTATTACTGAAAAGCTCTTTGCAGGAATTTACAGCCATGTACCATTTTAGAGTGAGTGGCTTTTCAAGCACCACCACAGTTACTTGTTAGGGTCACTAAAGCTTTCAGATTTTTTTGCATTCTCTCTATTTAAAAATACATTGCTCGCATATTTTATCTTTACAGAGAATGTCAATATTTCAAATTTTTGCACTGCAGATTTATTGTTAGTGATCTATTAAAGATGAAAGAGAACTGATTGATGTATCTAAACACGATTCTTGTTCAATTTTAAATACCTGTAGGACATTATTCCTTATGCTCTTCATTTATCATTCTAGGATGGCAGAGATATTCACTGAGATGTATCTGTCAGGCCAGTAGGAACACCTGAGGTAGTGCAGTGAATCCAGGATGAGACTACATGACAACTCTTAAGCAACCAAGTTGCTGCAATTTTTTCAGGCTATCATCTGACTCATCTCCTTTTATCTAATATGTATTGCTTATAGGTCAAGTTTCATTCAAAAATCTTCCAATTATCTTTCAAATTTATGTCACTGTCTTTTCCCTTAATTTCTTTCAGCTCCATTTATCTGAGTTTGTTAAAAGTTTTTGCTATACTGAGATGTAACTTCAGTATTATGCCCTTAGACATTTGAACACAAGAATCATTCTAAGGATTAGAAGGTACTGGGAAGAGATACTAATTCAGAGGAACCTGTAAATTTGGCCACTTTCCTTCATCCATCTCCTTTTAACTGCCCCCACATCTTCAGCTGTTGGATGTGAGACTTTAATAGGTATGACTGCCGAATCCCTTTGGATTTGTAATCAATAAACCTGCTTATATCTCCACAGCTACCTGTGGCAATAAATCATGAAAACTCACTATCCATTGGGAAGAAAAAATCTCTCATGGATTTGTTCTGAGCTGGTGTCTCACAAGTTTCAGTAAGAGCAGTAAGTTCTGGCATTATGTTTTGATACTTTATGATTCTTATTCTTCTGTCCAAATTTTAGAAGATCAGATAATTTTTTGTCTCTTGAAAAGTGGTGCCTCCATCCCCTTGTTTGCTGCTCTACGCTTTCTATAACTCCAGTCTACTCAATTTCATCCCTCTTGAATTGCCTATGTCTCACCTGTTCAGAGTACCCCAGAAAAGGTCCAACAAGCTCTTTCAAGGTGATTAATTGAGGCCCTGTGTTCTGTTGTCTCTTTCATCTGAATCACAATATTTTGATACCTTTCCTTGCTGGTCTGCACATTAAGGCAGTTACTTTGAAGAATCTCAGAATCTCCCCCCTGAGCTGTAACTACCAGGCATAACAGACAAAGTCCTACGTGACACTTGGAAACCACACTTTGTAGTGCGGATGTATGTCAGGTTTGAATTTCAAGAGCTATGCACAGAGAAAAAGCTTGATGTTAGGTTATTAACAGAGTTTAAGAAATCAGCTTTAAATATTCTTAGGACATGTGAACAAATATGTTGCTATTTCAGAGTTATATTTCTTTCCAGAGACAGCATATGTTGACCTGTTTGCTCAAACCTAATTTCAAGGGGAAGAAACATACAGACATATGGGAAGAGATGAGCACTGGGAGATTTTTAAGTGTCTGAATATGCATTCTGGTAGGTGTGTAAATGTGTGATGGTCAAATGAGGATAATTTAAGGTTTACGAGGATCTACTATTAAAACTTTAATGAAATGAGTCTGGAAAGTTCATGCATCATTAAGGACATCTGTCATAGGGTATGCATGTGGAATTCTTGCTAACTGGCATGCTGGAAATGAAATACATTATCTATGTGTTCCAGAAAGAAAAATGAGACAAAAACCAAGTGAAATGTGATGCAAAGATAGAAAAGGACTCTTTTGTGTTAATATCTTCAGACTTACATATGGATAACTGGTACTTTGGCAAAGAAATATGTACTCACCATTCTCTGGTGATCTAACACTTTCAGGTAAATAGAAGTTTTCATTTTTATTAATTTTTTGTGATACGGGACAATAGAAACCAATTCAACTAAAAGATAAGTTATGGAATATTATGTCAGGTAATTATTTTTACTTTTTATTTTGCACAACCAAATTAACAATTGATGTAGTAAAAAGTAATGTTTATTTTCATGCCTTCAAAAAACATTCATTAAAATGAACTTTTTGCAGAAAATTTCTTCCTCTGGAAAACCTTCTAATAAAAGTTTTTGTTACAAAAACACTGACTACTTCTAGTACAGTGGCCATGAACCAGCAATGTGTGCTTGCAGCTCAAAAAATTAGTGTTATTCTGAGCTGTATCAAAAACAGTGTGACTAGGAGGCTGAGGTAAGTGGTTGTAAAGACAGGCTGAGAAAGTTGGCATAGCTCAAGAAAGCTAGGAGAAAAGAAGGCTTCAGGGAGACCTTAATTCTGTCTTTCAATTTATAAAGTAGTCTTACAAAAAAGACAGAGCTACTGAGGCCTGTAATGACAGGATAAGGGGCAATGGTTTTAAACTGACAGAATGCAGATGGACGTAAGGAGGAAATTAGTTTGGATGTAAGAAGGAAATTTTGTTTACTCTAAGGTTGTTGGGACACTGGAATATGTTACCCAGAGAAGTCATGGAAACTCCATTGAAAAAGTTCAAAGTCATGAAGGAAGGGCCTTGCAGATCCTGATCTAGTGGAAGATTCCTTTGTCCATGACATGGGGGTTGGCTGTTCTATAAGTCACATACATATTAGAAGGGGTTTGAGTAGAAAATCTTGAGTAAATCTTTGGTAAAACTGCTGGAACTTTGAAAGTAAAATATTTCAAACTTAAGCAATGATAACTGAACTTGTTAAAGATAATCTTAAAAGAATTCAACTGGTCACATAAGCTGTCATTTTCTGGGTTGCAAAACTTGTATGTTCCTTGCAAAGTAATGTATGCTTCAGAACAGATCAAGAGCAGCCTTGCTGAGAATGATTTGGGAGTCCTGGTGAATGGAAGGCCGGACATGAGCTGGAAATGTGCACTTGCAGCTAGCTGCAGAAAGCCAGTTGTGTCCTGAGCTACATCCAAAGCAATGTGGCCAGAAGGGCAAGAGGGGATTCTGCCCCTCTACTCTGCTCTGGTGTGAGCCCACATTGAGTGCTGCATCCTGCTCTGGGGTCTCCAGCACAGGAAGGACATCAATCTGTTGGAGCAAGTCTAGAGCATGCCTGCAAGATCATTAGAGGGATGAAGCATCTATTCTATGAGGAAAGGATGAGAGAACTGAGATTGATCAGCCTAGAGAAGAGAAAGCTTTGGGATGACCTAATTGTGACTGTCAGCAAAGTACATGAGGGGAGCCTACAAAAATCATACAATCATACCATGATTTTGTTTGCAAGGGGACTTAAAAGATCATCTGGTTCCAACACCCCTGCCATGTGCAGAGACACCTTCCACTAGACCAAGTTGCTCAAAGCCCCCTCCCAACCTGGTCTTGAAAACCGCCAGGGACAGGCCATCTCCAGCTTCCTTGGGCAACCTGTTCCAATGTCTCACTATCCTCAATGCAAACAATTTTTTTCCTAGTACCTAATCTAAACCTATTCTCTTTCAATTTAAACCCATTCCACCTTGTCCTGTCACCTTTCTACTGGCAAATAGTCTCAACCTTTTGGAAAAGAGAAGCTTGAGGGTGACCTAATTGTGGCCTTCACAGAATCACTGAATCACTGGGTTGGAAGAGACCTTCAAGATCATCGAGTCCAACCCAGCCCTAATACCTCAACTAAACCATGACACCAAGTGCTACATACAATATTTTTTTAAACATATCCAGGGATGGTGACTCCACCACATCCTCAGGCAGACAATTCCAGTAATTTATCACTCTTCCTGTAAAAAAAAATTCCTTAATATCCAGCCCATATTTCCCTTGGTGCAGCTTAAGGCTGTGTCCTCTTCTTCTGTCAGTTACTGCCTCAAGAAAGAGACCAACCCCACCTGACTACACCCACCTTTCAGGAAGTTTTAGAGATTGATAAGGTCACCTCTGAGTCTCCTTTTCTCCAGGCTAAACAACCCCAGCTCCCTCAGCTGTTCCTCACAGGGTTTGTGTTTCAAGCCCCTCACCAGCCTCGTTGCCTCCTCTGGATGTACTCAAGCATCTCAACATTAAGGAGCAAAAGGGAACATAGAGGAAAGATGCACCACAGGGGGCAGATCACTGGATGATCTTTAAGCTTCTTTCCAACCCAAACCATTCTCTTATTCTAGGATTCTGTGATCCAGTACTGGCAAAATATAGTATCTTACAAAGTCAGGAGATCTGATGTATGAAGTATAGAATTACTGAAGTTTGGGGATCAAAGGTAGGCCTGTGATCAAACTAGCTTGATAGAAGCAACCTTTTAGTAAAAAACTAAAAAATTCATCTAATGAGTGTAGACTTAATAAATTAATTTCCTTTCATAGGGTGCCAGCCAGGAATGAAGAAACAAGTGAGCTCATGCCAAATTAACTGTCTGTTTCTTCTGCCACAGGGAAATGAAAAGGATTCACTTTTAGTGAAATGAAAACTGAGGATAACCAAAAGTTATTTTGGTTTTTGTTTGCTTGTTTGTTTTGTAAGATATTTAGACAACTGTGCCTCTTCCTTGCTGAAAGAAAAACTCCGATATACAAATCAGAAAAGAATCACTTATGTGAACAGAAGGAAAACAAAAATTGTGCAAAAATTACAACCTAACTTGAAGAATCTACAAAGAAATAAATTATGGACAAACAGAACAATTGTCAAAACCAAAGAAAAACTAAGTTGCTTGTATTTTAAAATCATGCAACATTCTCTGAGATGGTTTTGAACAGTATAGAATGGATGCTGCAGAAGACAGGCTGCTCTGTGATTTCATCAGACATGGAACCAGAATACAAATGGACTGCACAACCAAATCTACAACCATGAAACTTTCCCTAAATTTTTTCTGTTGTATGTAACAATACCTATTCTAATAAACAATACCAATACTAAACATTATTCTAAACAAACCAATACTATTTTCTGGCTCTTAAATCAAGAAGTATGGACTTGTTTAAAACACTTTGTTCCTTCGATGGTAGACATAGAATTAGTATAGACATATTCCCTGTATTTTGACTGTCCCTAAAGTTGAAGATATGGAGTAGTTGCAAAGTAAACTTGATCATTTTTCTTGTGTTTGTTTCTATCTCCACACATCTTTAGTTTGGGAGTATGAAACTGGTATCCTAACTGCTGCCATTTGCACTTTTCATGGCAGATGGGAAGTATCACTGAAGATGAAGAGATTTGGAGAGCATTTTCATGACCCAAGTATGACTCATAGTTGGTTGCTGCATATAGAGAAATGGCCACAGACAATATTTTTAAAGTGTGGCTTATCATCTTAGCACCTTCAGAAATGTTACATCACGCACTATAATTTCTTTTCAATCTCACATTTCGTATTTTCTCCTGGTATCCAAAAAGCCAAGATTAACACCAGTGAGATTCATGGATACTGGCTGAGTATAAATGAGAGAAGAATTAGAGTTATTTTGTACTTTTATGTTTGCAATGGAGTGGTTTAGGAAAAAAAGAGGTGCTATTTTCACTTTGTCCTCTGAGGCATTTTTCATATTCAAGTCAGGACAGAAGTAGATACTGGCAAAAAAAAATCCAGTCTGGATTATTTTATTCTGTTTACTTCTATTAATATTAGGATTATGTAGGAAGAAGTACTTCAGTCTTTCAAAATTTATGTCCCTAAACATCTGGCATACCTATTTTTTGGTGCTGGATCCTCTGAATCAGGGGCTGGAGCACAATCAGAGCAAGAACCCATCTGAGTAGCATTGGGAAATATGAATACTTTATGAGTTTAAAGGAAATTTTGGAGCAGTACAGACAGCTAATTTAGAGGTCTACAGCAACATCAGCAGCTAAAGGTGATCTGATGTTGGCAGTAATGGCAAGACAACCCATGAGGCTCCATGGAAATTTTGCATTAGCCATCTGTACTGTCATCCCTTTGCACCTTGTTGGCATGTGGTTTGTATCTAGCCCTGGGAACTGTTAGTAAATCTGCAGTTATTACATATGATGTTAAAACCTTAATAGATCCAACAGCATCAAATACCCGTCTAACACTTGGCATTCCCTTTTTGTGCTGCACCATTCAGAAATACAGATGAACCCAATGAGGGGATAACAAAAATTACACCGTATAAGGAAATACTGCAATAAACCCTAAAGAATTCTGGACAAAATTCTAAAGGAGGAATAGCTATTTTGATTATGCAGATGAGGAAGAGAAAGGTTAATCAGTAAATTTGCTGCCAACCTTAGCTTTTTATTTACTAATAGAACAGGATGAGGAGCCATTGTAGGAAGAAGTACAATCCTTAATATGTAATCAATATTAGAATTTACTTGGTTTGATGAAGACTAATGGACAGATTTATCTCACTTTATTATAAGTAATAAATAAATTTCCCAAAATATCTGTATCCAGTGGCATTGAAGCCACTCTGCTATGTGTGAGGCAGCTGCATTTGACTCTTAACACAGGAGCTACCTTGCCCTTCTGAGGCAGCAGCTGAAGGTCAGCAGGCAAGGGCACTAGAACTAATACTAGATTAATTACTTATGTTTCTGCATCTAAACTGTACAATGGGAGACAATGGATGAGGCTCATACACTTATAATGTAGTTGTCAGCATGTGATTAAGTATTACACAAGCTAGGTGTCTGCACTGTTACTGGAGATCTACTCAGTGTAGTGATATATTAACTCAGTCCCTTTCAGATATGCTCCTCTTGCCATTTGAAGCAGCACCCAAGGTTGTCCAAGACACCTGTCCAGAGATAGCAGAAATAGCAAGGCAGGTGACTAAACACCTGGTAGTTTACAGGAGGCTGTCTTAAAGACAAGCATCAATTCTTCTATTTACACAAATATGCTGACTGGAGTCTGAAGATCTCAGCTGAATGAATACATCTAACACATTTCTGAGAGTATTTCTGTTCATATAGATGTAATCCAAGCCTGGGGTTCAAGATGTATGAGCACTCCTTTTATAGATTGAAAGAAGAGAAAAGAAGGCTAAAAATATTGGTTTTATAGGCTCAACTGAAATTAGTGTTGAAAAAATTTGGAAATTTTTAAGTATGAGAAAATTTGATGAAAATAATTTTGAAATTAAAGAATTCCTAATCCTTATAAAGGAATGAAAGCAAGAGCAATCTGATGACAATGGACAATAGACTGCAGAGTTAAAGAAATGATGGGATGCAGGGTCCCCTAGGAAAAAAGTCTAAGAAATCAGGTGTTTTAGAGAGCCAATGATTCCTTAAAAAGCAATATTAGGAACAGAAGTACAAAGAATTTCTGTGAAGAAGAATAATAGGACATATAAGGAGATAAAATGGAGTTTAGTTTGAGATTTGCATGACCTGAAACTATTAAAAAAAGTTGACAAAAATTAGGTAGTAGGCTAAACTACTAAAGAAATAAAATTGCTAAATAGAAGTAATGAAAGGCTAAGAATTACTAACTGAACAGTAAAAAAATATTAACAAAATCAGAAAGGCTGAGGCACAAAATGAGGTACCTCCAGCCAAGGACATCACAAAGGAACCAAAAGGGCATTCTTAGTGTATTTGAAGGAAAAAAGCAGGCGAGATAGTTCATTACACACCAAAGATGAAAAGCAATTGAAGATTATGCTGAATGCCAAAGATGGAGTTTTTACTTTTCCTGAGGTAACTTTCAGATGTGCTCAGATAGCTAAGACAGTCTGAAGCATATATGCAAAACCAATTGGTACGAAAGTGCTCTGGTAAGTTAAAAGACCTCAAATCAGCTCAGTATTACTAAATCACCCTTGAGTACTAAGAGTACTAAATAAAATAATTACAGTTATTGGCTGCAGAAACATACTTTAGACTAAACTCCTAAAAAGGTATGGCAGTAGTTATCTAGTCAGTGTAGTCACCACTTGCATATGGTCAGGCTCTTTCTGATAGAAAACAATCTAATGGTTATACTAATTTGGAGCATCAGCAATATTATGATGGTATGCAGAAACAAATATCACCTGATTCATACATGCACAAATACAAATATTATTGAAAAATAGATGCTGCTATTGAACTGAATACCTGAAGAAGCCTAAAGGCCAGCTGTTGATTTTGCATGGCCTGGTTCTTTGTAGTGAGGGAGCCATGGAGGTGGCTTCTGTAAGAAGCTCCTAGAACCTTCCACCACATCTGACAGAGCCAATTCCTGCTGGCTCTGAAGATCGATGTGCCACTGGCCAAGGCTGGGTCAATTAGAGATGTTGGTAACATCTCTGTGATGACTTATTGAAGAAGAAATCAAAATGAAGTTTGGTGAGCAGTTTTAATTCTAGCCAGAGAAGAGAAGGAGATGAGAACATGTGAAGGAAGCAACATGGCAACACCAAGGTCAGTGGAGAAGGAGGGGCAGGAGGTGCTCCAGGTGCCTGAGCTGAGATTCCTCTGCAGGCTGTGGTGAGACCATGGTGAAGCAGCTGTGTCCTGCAGCGCCTGGGGATCCAGGGGGGATGCAAAGATCTACCTGTAGCCAGTGAGGGAGGTGCCCATGCTGGAGCAAGTGGATGTGTGGAAGAGGCAGTGATCCAGTGGGAGACCTGGTGGAGAGAGGCCCCTGCTCCCAGGCTGGAGCAGCCTGTCCTTAGGGGACTGCACCCCTTGGAAGAGTGACCCATGCCACAGCAGTTTTGGGAGGATTGTGTGCCTGTGGGAGGGACTCACATTGCCAAAGTTTACGGGGAGCTGCTGCTTGTGAAATGGAGCCACATCCGTGAAGTTTGCAGAGAACTGTCTCCCACGAGAAGAGACCCCACGGTTCACCAGGGGCAGGACTCCTCTCCTTGAGAAGAGAGAGAAACCACGGGTGATGAATTGACCTGTAAGCCCCAGCTCCGTGTCTCCCTGTGCTCGTGGTGAGAGGGAGGGTGTCGCAATCCTCTCCCGGGGGACCCATCTGTCCCACCCCCGTGGTGAGAGTCCTGCTCTTCACGGAACACGGCCAGTGGAGAGGTCCTGGAGTGGATACAACACAGACTAAAAGTATCTAGACACAGGAGGCCCAAACCTGCTTGGAATAATCCCAGGTTTATTGCATGTCGTCCATCCAGGGGAAGAAAGAGACCGGAATGCCCTGGGTCTTATCTATTATACCTGGGGGCAGGGGTGATTAGGGGATACAGGGAGGTCACAGCCAATGGGAGGGGGAAAGGGAAAAGGTTCTCAGGTAGGAACTGACATTACACAGACCGAAGGTGAATTTTACCCTTGGAATATACCATGATTTTCCGATGCACTACAACAGGAGGGGTTGAGGGGGAATGTGTTTTTAAGGGCTTTATTTACTTTTCATTATCCTGCTCTGATTTTGTTAGTAATAAATTCACTTAGTATTTCTAAGCTGAGCCTGTTTTGCCCATGATGGTATTTAATGAATGATCTCTCTCCCAGACCTTAACTCACGGAGCCTTCATTATATTTTCTCTCCTCTGTCAAGCCACAGAGCGTTCAAGAGGTGTTTGTGAATGTCTGGCATCTGGACAGGGTCAAACCTCTAGGAAAACAAAAAGAATGATCAGCAGAAATTTAGGAAGCAAAAGACAAAAACAAGATATATCAGGTTTAAATAAACAAGAGAGGTGTTAAAATAACAGGAATGAATTACTTATGTTCAAAGTAGATAGAAGTAGCTGTTGAAACCAATCACTCTGAGAGGTATTTAGTTTTGACATTTAAGTAAAACCTCCTAATCAAAACTAGTTAATCAGCAAATTATTTCATCCACTGATGTAGTAAAGTATTCTACAGGAAACATACATATATTATAAAATGGAATAAATAAATATCTCTTGGGAATATGCAGATATAGTAGACAGTAAATTGAGAGCCATGGCTGAATCCTAGAATTCCTACATGCATTGTTTTCCATTCATTGTGTCTTCAAAGTAGATAAGAGTTTCAGTTCACCTTAAGTAATTGAGTGGAACAAGATTCACTGAAGCTGTGTTACAGAGATGAATTATATGTTGGTAAACTTCTTTGATGCCTCAGATGAAAACTGCTGCATAAGGGAAAAATATTATATTGTATTACTAACTTCATGCATCACAAATATTTTGGGAGGAAAGAAAAGTGTAAATAAGGTCATCAGACTGATAATATTTGCAGACCTTTCTCCACTCTGTCAACCTTATTTAGAATTTACTCAATGTGTGCATTTAGAACTGCTGAGTTTCAAGAACTGTTCAAAATAATCTTGTTGCTCCACAGTAAGTGTTTGTTGCATTGTATTTTTCTTAAAAATTATGGAATAAAATGACAAATATTTGTCTATTTGCATGGCAGTTTTTAAACTGAATATTAGCAACTTCCAAAAATGGTTTAAAACAAAAAGAATATAAAAATAACATAAATGATAAAAAAGGTATACTTAGCTTTCTTATAACTTCTGAGTTATCAAAGCTACATGGAGTAGATAATAATCTTTATGACAATTTTTTGGGGTAATGTAGAATCATGAATAATATTGAAAGAGAAAGCTTACTTGAGGATATTATTCCAATGGAAATTTTTCTCTTATATGTTCTTTTTATACAATCTTAAGAAAGAAGAAATTTTCAGTTATTTTAATAAAATTAGTACCTATTTGCAATTTTCAGATTGGACATTCAATACTATAAATTCAATATAAATAGAAGCTGATGGAGAAATAAATTGCTGTGTCCTCAGAGAAGGAAGTAATGCAACAAAGAGACAATGTCAATAAGATGCTTTTCATGCAGTCTGTCTTCATAGTTATAGACCATATATGATTCCGTAGTAACATCTCTGCAAATTACATTTTTATCAAAGAACAAATGCTGCTAGTTGAGTTCTTAACAAAAAGACTTTATTTTCTTTATATAAATGTTGATGATGAATCTTAACACAATTCATCAGCTACTTGGACTTGCGACAGTAATTTTCTGATCTTTTTATGTGTGATTCCATGAAAGATAATGTCATACCATAAACAAGTGACATTATACATAGTGGCAAATACTTTTTTTTAATCAACATGTCTTAAGGTCTGCACTGACCCTGGCTGGATGCCAGATACCCACCAAAGCTTCTCTAGCACTCCACAACTAGACAGGGGAGAAAAAATGTAATGAAAGACTTAGGACTCAAGATAAGGACTGGGAGAGATCACTCACCAAATGCAAACAGGGGAAGAAGACATTAACTGCATTTATTATGGATCAAAATCAGAGCAGGATAATGAGAAGTAAAATAAAAAACAAAAAAAACCTTTCACCCCACCCATTCTTCCTTCCCGGGTTCTATCTTTTTTCCCCCGTGACACAGGGAGACAGGGAATGGTCTTCATGGTCCATTTATCATAGGTTGTTTCTGCCACTGCTCAGGGAGAAAAATCCTTCCCCTGCTCCATTCTTCCATGGGATCCCTACCATGGAAGACAGTTCTTCATGAACTTCTCCAACATGGGCCTTCTTACAGACTGCAGTTCTTCACCAGCTGCTCCAGTATGGCCCTTTTCCAAGGTGTGCAGTCCTTCAAGAACAGGCTGCTCCAATGTGGGTCTCCCAAAGGGTCACAGGTGCTACCAGGAAACCTGCTCCTGTGTGTGGTCCTCTCTCCAAGGGTCTGTGGGTCCTGCCAAGAGCTTGTTCCTGCACAGACTTTGCACAGAGCCAGAGCCTTCCTTCAGGCACCCCCCTGCTCCAGTATGGGTGTTTTCCATGGGCTGCAGGTGGATCTCTGCACACCCATGGTCCCCATGGGCTGCAGGGGTACACCTTCCCTGAAAACAAGGCCCATTTCCTATGAAACACAATCTGTTTTGATCAGAGCCAAACCTCTGTGCTGTTTCTACCCTTGTCAGGACCCTACTCTCTCATTTGTCATACAGCTTCCACAGAGACCTTTCTGTTGAATGATGAATTGCTGTTTGAACCTTTAAATTCTACTTTCAAAGACAAGGAAACTATTGTGGCAGATTTTGGTGTTTATTGAATTTTCTTTTTTTTTGGTGCCCTGTTATAATGTTCACAGGTTTTAGATTTATGTTGCATAAAGATTTTATTGTGATTATCTACTTTGGTCTGATTTAAACACATGTAAAGGGCATTTGCCGCCTATATAGAAATTTTGAGATTTAGTTTCTTGGAACTCAAGGTAACTAAGTGTACAGGTTTTGGGCCATACTGCTGAAAGTTTATATGTACTATTTATGCATTTAGAAAGTCAGAATCCCTTTAGAAAAAATCTTGGATAGTGGACTGGGGTTTTGGGATGTGTAGTTTCTACATTACATATTTTAATTCTGTATTTTAAGTGGTATGATGTTCTGGCTCATGTCATAATGCTCTGACCATTTATTAGATCTGATTAAAATAATGTCGACTTTACCATATTTATACTGCCAAAAGCTTATTTTCAAATGGTATGAAAATCCCTTTATTGTTTTAAATGCATGTATTTATTTACTGCATATTTATTTATAGAAAATCCATATTTAAAAATTTTGCCTTTCAATTTGAAGCAGGCATCTAACAATTAAGCTTGTATTATCTGTGACAAACAATGTTCTTAAGATCTCAGTACTTCATAATTGTACTGGGATGCTTTTCCAGTCATAATATGTATATTATCTCATACACAAAACTGAATGCCAAGGAATGAATTTTGCACAATCACTATGACTTATTTGTGTTTCTCTATTTATTATATTCATTTTTCTGGTCCTAATACTCTTGAAATTGTAAAAAGGATATATTGTTTCAAATTAAAATGTCTTTGAATATAATTTTTGCTTTTACCACACTGTGATTTTCTAAGACACAATGGAACACTACAATAATTTATTCTCCCTTCTTTATATATTAAGATTTTATGTTGGAGTTGCAAATGCTGCTTTTAATAGAGCTAATTTGCATAACAACAGTACTTTACAATTAGATTTCTTTTAAAGGAGAAATTACTGAAACTTTTATATTAGATGTGAAACATTTGACACTATCATCAAAACCTCTGCTCATTATCATCATGAATAACAGTCTTTTATTGGTTCTTTTTTTAGGATAACTTTTTATGCCAGCAGTGACTTGGCAAAGAACTTTAAAAATCTCTCAGGCTGTCAAGATCACGTATTCTGTCTCAGTAAGTATTGTAAGTAGTATAATATCTCTGTTTGTAATTGTAACAATACATTGCAATTTAAGGTCAAAACTTGGGTTTGAAACATTTAAAGTACAGTATAAAAATAAGTTTTTTGCTTAGAGTTCTTTACAGGTAATTTTCAATATAGTATTTAATTGCTGAGAACTGTTATTTTGCTCAAGTTTTTGAAGAATAATGTGTTAACTTTCAGGACTAAATTGTATTGTTGAAACATATAAAATAAGGAAAGCATTTATTTGCATCACCATAGGTATTTTCAAGGTTCAACCACTGAGAAAAAGAAAATACCAACCCTTCTCTTAAGTTAAATATAGATAAAACATGAGTAAATAATTTCATTTGAAAAAAAAATATTTTTTGCTTAGTCTCACAAGTGTACATAAGATTACCAGCTTTTTTTTTTTTTTTTCATTAAAACAAATGCTTTGGTTAGAACTACTAGAGAACTACTAAAACTACTGAAAAATTAAAAAACAGTCTCCAGTTTTATTTTCTTTCTTTTATATCTAAAACCTTGTAAAATAATGTCACAAGCTCTTCCATGACGTGTAGTTTAGAGTCTCTAAAAGGCATAATAAGGATGATCTATAAGGAAGAAGTATAAAGGAGAAAATGTCTGAGAGTATTCTCAGAGAAAATGATCTTGAGGGCCCTATCAGAAATAGGTGATCATTGCAGTAGTAGAGAAAGGCTAATATCAGACTGGGAAAAAAAGCTAAAGATATATGAGTGAGAGATGAAACAGATAACAGGCAACTGAATTTTCTCATGGCTGAATTGTGCTCTAAAGTCAATATGTGTATTGGTTAACTGTCCTTTGACTTTGTAAGGCACTTGGACATTCTCACGTTTAAACATCCAAACTTAGGTGTGTTTATCTTCCACTGCAAGTTTAGCTTTTTCCTAGTAACTACACTTCATACTGCAACAGAACATGAAGTCTTTTATCTACAACTTAACAGGCTATGTTTTTCTTCTTTAATAATAGCAGTTTAGAGGAAGCAACAAAGGAGATTAGGAATAAAAATTAAAATATCTTTCTGCTGTTAAATTCACTTTTATACATTACAGTGAATAAGTGAACTCTAGTTCTCCACTTTGGGATGTCACCAATTGGTCTTGAAAATGTATGATGTACTATGAGTAAATTCGTAAATTCTCAGGACTCTCTCATTAAGAGAGAGAAAACATTCTCCCACCCGTTTTTTTGGAGTGATTAGCTGTTTATCATGTATTAATACAACACCATGATGGTTTCAGGAAGTTGGGTGTTTTTAACCCTATGTCCTCAATGACAGGAAAAACAACTTCACAATCTCTTCAGAGAGGAACAGGAGCTTATTAAAAAATGGGTTCTATATGGGCAGAAAATAATATTTTTATTGGAAATGCCCAAAGTTCTAATTTATATACAAATATAAATCAGTAGGCCCGCTGAGGTGCATGTACAATAATGCACACAGCATAGGTAACAAACAAGAGCTGGACACCATGGTGCAACAGCAGAGCTATGATGGTGTCACCATCATGGAAACGTGGTGGGACAACTCCCATAGCTGGAGCACTGCCCTGGATGGCTACAAGCTCTTCAGAAGAGACAGGAAAGGGAGAAAAGGTGGAGGGGTGGCTCTTTATACTAGGGAGGCTTTTGATGTCATGGGTATTGAAACTAATGATGATGGAGTTGAATGCCTGTGGGTAAGAATTAAGGGGAAGGCCAACAAGGCTGACACCCCACTGGGAGTCTGTTACTGTCCAAACAACCAGGAAGAAGAGGTGGACAACTTATTCTATAAGCAGCTGGAGAATGTTTCACAATCACCAGCCCTTGTTCTTGCAGGTGACTTCAACCTGCCAGATATCTTTTGGAAACTTAATACAGCAGAAAAGAGGCAGTCCAGGAAGTTCTTACAGAGTGTGGAGGACAACTTTTTGTCACTGCTGGTGAGTGAGCCCAGCAGAGGAGGGACTATGTTAGATCTGTTGTTTGCAAATAGAAATGGGCTGGTGGGAGATGTGGTGGTTGGAGGCCACTTGGGGCATTCTGATCATGAAATTATAGTTCTCAGTATTTGGTGAAATGAGGAGGAACATCAATAAGACTTTCACACTAGATTTCTGGAGGGCAGACTTTGGCCTATTTAGGAGATTTATTCAGAGAGTTCCTTGGGAAGCAGCTCTTAAAAACAAAGAAGCCCAGGAAAGATGGGTGTGCTTGAAAATATAGATCTTGAGGGCACAGGAACAGACTGTCCCTGTGTGCCAAAAGATGAGTCAATGAGGCAAACATCCAGCCTGGATGGGCAATGAGGTTTTGAAGGAACTTGAGAATAAAAAGATGTATCATCTTTGGAAGGGGGGGTCAGGTCTCTCAGGAAGTATTTAAGGGGGTTGCTAGGGCATGTAGGAAAAAATAGAGTGGCCAAAGCTCAGTTTGAATTTAATTGTGCAACTTTTGTAAAAGATAATAAAAAATGTTTTTAAAAATATATTAATGGAAAAAGGAAAGGTAGGACCAACCTTTGCTCTCTATTGGATGCAGGAGGAAACTTAGTACTGTAGATGGGAAGAAGGTAGAAGTGCTTAAGGCCTTCTTTGCCTCAGCCCTTAGTGGGAAGACTGCTTGTCCTCAGGACAGCTGTCCTGCTGGGTTGGTAGATGGCATCAGGGAGTAGAATGGTCCCTGTTAGCCAGGAAGAGGCAGAGAGCTGCTGAGCTGCTTGGATGTTCATAAATCTATGGGGCCATATGGGATGGCCCCTGGCCTGGATCAGGAACAGTGTGGCCAGCAGGAGCAGGGGGGTCATTCTCCCCCTGTACTCGGCACCGGTGAGGTCACACCTGGAGTTCTGTGTCCAGTTCTGGGCCCTCAGTTCAGGAAGGAATTGAGACACTTGAGCACGTCCAGAGGAGGCAACGAGGCTGGTGAGGGGCTTGGAACACAAACCCTGTGAGGAACAGCTGAGGGAGCTGGGGTTTTTCAACCTGGAGAAAAGGAGACTCAGAGGTGACATTATCAATCTCTAAAACTTCCTGAAAGGTGGGTGTTGTCAGGTGGGGTCTGTCTCTTTCTCCAGCTAGACAGAACGAGGGGACACAGTCTTGAGCTGCACCAAGGGAAATATAGGCTGGATATTAGGAAAAAAGTTTATGATGGAAAGAATGATCAAGTACTGGAATGGTATGTCTGGGGAGATGGTGGAATGACCATCCCTGGATGTTTTTAAAAAAATATTGGATGTGCACTCAGTGCCATGGTTTAGTTGAGCTGCTAGGGTATGGTTTGGAATTGATTTTGAAGGTCTCTTCCAACCCAGTGTTTTTGTGATATTTATATATCCTCAGTGAAATAAGTGACAAGGAAATGCTAATAGCTGTGATCTATTTTAGTCCTTACTCTCTCTTTTACTTTAAAGGATTACAGTGTAACATTATGTTAAATTGATTTCCATATACTTATTCTTCTGCGACCCAATAAAATAGAGCACGTGTCTCTCGGTCTAAACTGTGAATCTCTGATGGCATTATTGGAGTGTTGACTTTCCCATCAATGAAGCTCAAGGTTTTAAAAGCACAAGAAGTTTCTAAAAAGCACTGCTAGCCTGCAGAAGACTTTGCTGCCAATGAACCTGCCTCAGCATTAGGAAGAGGAAATAAAATTTGTATGTATCTGGTTGAACTTGATAGGAAGATAGTCTGAGGGGTCTTGTGATTTCAAAAAGTACAGGGAGTTAACAAGAATAGGACTCTTCTTCCTTCTCAGAAACACAAGTAATTGACTGCTAGAATTGCTTCTGCTGTGGGTATTGATCAGTGACAGTTAAAGATGCTCTTTACAATCACTTGCCCTGTGAAGCCTAATTAACAAAGGCTGGCTTGCTGAATTAGATAAAACTCAATGTCCACTGAAATTAATGTGATGCTGTCTAAGCGTCCTTCAACTATTAAGGGAAAATCAAGTTTAAGTGGAAGAAACGAGGGAAGTCCTGTTAAGGGCTAAAACAATTGTGACTGAAAAAGTGGATTAAGACAACAGTTTTGCAAGGACAATGTGAGACTCAAAGACACTGACTTAAAAAGTGCCAGTTCGTTTTCTTGTTATGTTTTTAATAGTGTTTATGCTACTTAATTAAAAATTATAATTTTCATGGGAATCACTTTGATTTGAAGAGACTGAGAATTCTGAGCTTTTAAAAATGAAACAATTTCTTGGCTATAATGAGATATGGCTTCCCAGCATATCTCTGGCTATTACCTTTCTGGGTGGTCAAGAAACTGAGTTTAAATAAGTGACAAAGGCTTCACTGAAGCCACCAACATTGGTGCCTTCATTCTCAAAGTCCTATATTCACAGCAGAACCAGGACTGAGTCTGTATTTAATCTGCAGAACTCATATGGTTTTCAGCTCTTCAGCCTCAGTCCCATGTTGGCTAACCAGGTGCAAAGGTCTTCTGTTACAGCCAGATGTAAAAATCAGCTCTCAGAGGAGCCTAAATAGACCAGTCGATCACCAGTAACAAAATTTTCAACAAGATACTTAAGAAATCCATTTAATAATAATAATAATAATAAACACTTATGTCACAGCTACTATTGGATCTAAAAATGACAGAGCAGAAGAGATAAGGCATATGCAAAATTAAGTGGGGTTTGTAATGCTCACATATTCATTTTAAGCCGGTTCATTATCTTTAATATGGGCTATTCAGCAGTTTATGTTTTAGATAAACTGCTTGCTCTGGATCCTACATGTTTCTATACAGCCTCTTTTTACATGGACTGCTTATTTTCTCAGACAACCTTTCTATCTGATTGAAGTCAAGGTTGTTTTTTATTCTCAAATGTACATTTGCATTCTTTTAAAACATGGGCTTTTCCAGTTTTTTCAAGTGTTGTTTAATATAGTTTCAGTGAATATGTAGCCAAAAATATGTTCTTTTGCATTCCCTGATTTCACATTTGCCATTTACAGTTTCCTGAAAACTGATGTAGCATTACAAACAGTTAAAGAATACTAATACACATACAGTGCCTCTATGATGACTTCTGATTAAAATGTTAACATCACTTAATTTATTGTATTTTTAAAGACAACCTTTTTCACTTAAATTTATTTCATTTTCAACAGGCTACGACACCTGTATTCCTGAGATTGCTATGTTTCTTTTCTCATGGATAACGAGAGTCTTCAGAGGTAGAGCATAGCTCGGGAAATGTCTGTTCAAAGCCATATTCCCTGAATCCCAGTGAATTATCCTGCTGTCATGGAAAAATCCATAGATGTACTGCATATGGGGAAGGGAAATATTATGAGGAAAATCAATAAGATTATTTATAGAAGTTACATTTAGGCTAGTCTAAATGCTCAAGTCTGAAATAGAGACCTGTAAGCTAAGAATGGAGGAAGGGTTGCCTCAGGAGTACTCTGCTTTTGGAACAGACTTTGAACAGTAACAGCAGCTGAAGTTTTTATTGTACTCCAGAGAAGACTATTTGATAGAAAGCCCCAGAACCTCATGCTTTTGGAAGTCAACTTTTTGAAGTAGACTCGAAGTCCACCAGCTAGAATCTAGTTTCTTCTTCCCCCTTTCTTGATTTTGGTGACAGTTAATGAAATCGAAATGTCTTAAATGCTAATTCATCTGCCAGATACTTTCAGTGAGAAACTTTTGAGTGAAAGAAATCAAAGTCTCATCATTTTCAGGATACAATAAATTGAAAGTAATGCAATTTGGAAATTGAAGTCTGTCATAATTAGCCAAGATCAATATCTTCTATTTTCTGTCTGTAATCATTGTGCATTCAAAAGTAAAATCCTCAAAGCTTAATTTGATGGAAAGTATCTGCCTTTGTGACAGGTTACTGGGGAACACAAGCTAAGAATTTTATTCACTTTAGCCTTCCTATAACCTTTTGAAAGAAAGTTCTCAGTATTGACAAAAGGATAAGCTTTGAATCTAAGAGGCTGCCCATCAACTATAGCACAAGAACCATGCCAGTAGATCTCTGGTGCTCATAGGGTCAATGACATAAGCTGTAAGGTTATGCACATCAATGTCCACCAGTTTGCTTAATATCCAGAGGCTTTCAAACACCAGAAAATCTTTCAAACACTTTGAAAAATGATCTGCTTTGTTTTGTAAGTAGAGGAATGATATAGATGCTAGCTGTCAAATGACAGCAAATTACACATCCTCTTCCTTTTATGCTATCATTTATCAGAATCAGGTTTTGTTATATGTAAAGTGGTTTAGATCAATAGCTAGAAATCTGCTTGTTTTGTATTGATTTTCTGAGAAGATTATATATGAACATGACAAGTAGTTATGGTTGACACAGACCAATTTTCAATTGCCTAATGGATTTAACACTTTTTAGAGTTCTGTGAGTAGAATAGGTTATTGAAAGTATTTTAAATATTTTTACAGTATGTTCAGTGACAATAAGAATACAATCTGGAGAGCTTAAACTAGAACCGTTGGCATGAAAATACAATTTCTATTCTTTAAGCATCATTTAGTAAACAATTAATAAGTCATATATGTGTAGAAAGCAGACTTTTTACTTGGTATTATATTTTTTAATTTGTTTGGCTAAACCACAAATATAGGAAAAAAATCAGAAAAGAAATTGGTTCTATGGTAAACATGAATTAAGTAATGGGAAAATGTGGCAGAGCATAACTGAAGCTTCATTTATAAAGCATCTAAACTCCTTTCGTTAACCTCTTTTTATTAACAAACCTGTATCCATTCACAACTCACAGTAGCTGGATAAAATTATTATGAGGGTTTATCTTCTAATTCTTGTTATTTCATTGCCAAGTGTTTCTTTTTTTTCTACCCACTTGATATTACTTTATAAAAGGAATTATTTTATTGGAATCAACTGGGACATTCAATGTCACTAGGAATGCTGGTAGAGGAGAGGCTGGACATGAGGAGGCAATGTGCTGTAGCAGGCCAGATAATTTATGAAATTTATATTTATATTTATATTTATATTTATATTTATTCATTTTTAAATTTTTATGTATTTATTTTAATTTCAGAAAAAAATCCAGCATACATGTGCTTCACACATACTTAAACACACTATATTTAAGACAACAAATGCTTTAACATTATAAAGTTCTCATGTCATAAATTGGTTTCTACTGGATTTTAATGAATAAGAGCCTGTCCACAAGCAATGAAACTGTATTACTATGTGAGTAATTTTCATGTATGGCAATATTTTAAGAACATTCCTGAGGGAAGTGACTTGGAGGTATTTGATGCTATGCATTATTGTTAATTTTGTGCCATGATTTTGTATAGCTCTTAATGATGACATCATTTAACTTCTGTCAAACTTCCTGACACTGTTGGTTAGGAAGCCAGTTCTTGGAGGCACCCTGCTGGATCTGCTGTTTGTGAACAGAGGATTGGTGGGTGATGTGATGGCTAGAGATCATCTCAGACACAGCAATCACAAAATGATAGTTTTGAATTCTTTGAGAGGTAAGAAGCAGGGTCTGCAGAACCATTACCTGGAATTCCAGAGTGCAGGCCTCTAACATGTTTAGGACACTGGCTCATAGACCTGATTGTGAAGCAGTCCAGAACGGCAAAGAAGTCCAGGAAGGCTGTACAATCTTCAAGAAGGAAATTGGCAAGGTACAGGAGAAACCACATGTGCTCAAAGACTAGGCATCACACAATAAGACTTTGGTTTGAACTTAGAAAAAAAGCCAGGACAGTTTATTACCATTTTATGAAGGGGCAGCCACGTCAAAGGGACTACAAGGTTATCATGAAATTATGGAGAGTGAAAATTAGAAGTGCCAAAGCCCCATGAGAATTTAACCAGCTCCTGCTGTAGAAGATTAGATGTTGGGAAAAGTTTCTTCTCTAAAAGGGAGCCCTGGAACAGGCTGCCCTGAGAAGTGGTGGAGTCACTGTCCCTCAAGGCACTTAAAAGACCTTTGTATGTTACACTTATGAGCATGATTTAATAGTGACCTTGGCAGTGCTGGAATAATGATTGGATTCAATGAGCTTAAAGGTCTTTTCCAATGTAAATGATTCCATGATTAAATGATTCCTTAGATTTCCTAAAATGTCACAGTACGTGAAAATGCAATAAAATTTTTATTGGGGCCATGTATTATAAAAAAAAGTCTACCAATCAACAGTGTTACAACTGTTGGCTACTCAAAAATGAAATAATTATTTCTTAACAGAATTAAATTATTATATAATATTTCAAATTTTATAGGTGTTTATTCATACATTCTGGGCACTACATTTTGCCTCACAGGAATCTTAGTTTGCACACACCTTTTACTTAGCTTGTGTTGACACTTCACATGCTGGAGATGAGTGAAGACCTCACTCATCTCCACTTTGCAGTACAGAATTGTAGAATCATCCATGATATAGGATTGTATGCAAACACAAAACTGTAAATGTTTTAATAAAACAGAGAATGATCACATCTGATTTTCTTCCAGTCCTTTCAAATGGAAGATTTTAATTTCACCATATCTAAGTGAACAGTATATATTTTTATTTTGTCATATCTGGCTTGGTGAACCCCTTTAGCCTTGATGGGCTAGTATTTGTTTTGTTCTAACAACTTTCAAAAAGCTGTTTACCACTACTACCAAGCTACCCATAGGAAATTTCACTCTGGTGACAGGCTAACTTTGGCCTTGGAGTCCATCTAAATGGCTTGACAGAGTATTTCCTGAAAGGAACACATCACACGGAGAAAGAAGATAAAGCAGAAGAGCAAGAGCAAATAATTTAATGTATTTATATCTTATCTAAAGATTGTTATCATCAGCAGTGCTAAGATCAGTCTATCTGCTCAAAACATATTCTTGAGAGTTCACTGTGAAGAGTTTACTCCTCAGTTTACTCCTTAGTTTACTGTGCCTGAACTCCTACTGAGAACAGACCCTCCTTTCACTTTCCACATGGAAAACTTCCAGCAAAGGCTTCTTCCAAAATCATGCCACAGCCATGGTTTTCAGTAATTCACAGTAGTCAAATGGAAAAATACCAAGAAAATAGATGAAGGATATGCACTGCAAAATTAAAGCTGGTGCATTCTATACCTTTTTAGTCTTAAAGTGTGTTTAAAGTAATAAAATAACATGGAGGCACACCATTGTCTGCCAGCTGTTCCTAGGAACATGTAGAAACTCACAGGATTCAGCTCCATAAACAAAAATTTTTTGGCCTATTATCTTACAAAGAATGGAGCTCAGACAGAAATTCTACATCTTTCAACATTTTCAGGTGCATGAGAAGATCAGTCAGAAGCTGGCTGAAGTAATGTTTTGTTATATCCTTTGCTTCTGGAATGTTAATATTTTATTTTTTTTTTTAATAAATTTGAACAGTTTAGAAAACACCTCTAAATGCTGAATTTCTCTTGTTATACTGCATGATTCTGGCCTGAAATTTACTGCATAGAGTTAGTGGACTTAGAAGGCTCCTGTCACCAAGATATTTTTACCATTTATTCATCAAGTATTTCCACATAAGAAAATAATTTACTAATCTGTTTTTTTCAGACATCCTCTAACTTCACCAGACTGGTTTCTGTGAGATAGTGGCTGAAAGTAGAATTAATGATTATTACAAAGGTGTCTTACATAAGGTTTCTTCTTTTTTTTAATTTTTTTTTTAATTTATTCTCATTGCACAGTGTAGTACTGGACTACAGCAGTTATTTTCAAAAAAATAATCCTATCAAACAATGTATTTTCATATGTTTAGGCTCTAAAACCTTTTTAAAAACCTATTAGAAGAGGCTTCTTGGAAATTAAGATTTTTTTTCTGCAAACAAGTATATTATTTCATTTTGATGAAAAATATTTTTGTTTCCTTGTGTCAATATTTTGATTTTGGTTTATATATTTTCTTATGAAAACTTGTTTGATAATTCAAATTTAAAACAGAAACTGAAATTTAAATGAGTCTTTATTTCATTTCTAATGAAAATGTGCTTCTATTTTATTGAAGAATATACAAAACATGCAGTAAAGTCAATTAAATAAAATCATTTATATTTGAGATTCAGAAAGGCAAATGTACTGTTTAATTTTTATTTATTCAGTTGTATAGCATGTGGGGTGATATTTTTTTAGTTGGTAAATCAGAGGAGAATCATATAAGTAGTTATATATGGATGAAAGGACTGACGTAATTTGTGTTTTCACTTTCGTCTAGGCTGTAACTGTTATTATTATCAATAGTGTTAATCAAAAAACTCTGATGACTTGAGCTGCAAAATATTTTAAAAGGCATGAATAGATTTTTCATTTATTATCTGTGAGAATCCACTCCCCATCTCTCATAACATGGGTTTTATTGATTGCTCTTTCTGCCCCTTCTGGCCTATTTATTTCTAACTGTACACTAAATCACCACAGAATTATATTGCAACAGCCCTAATACTTCTTTGCTCTATTTTCCAATCTGTTTCTTCTATTACACCGACGATTATTCTATTGTCCACTGTCAAGAAATGTGCCTTTTGATTTCTTTGGTACCATATTAAGTATACATTTTTATTTCTATAAGATGAAATAATAGTTATAAATATAAGCTTTGATCTTCTCAATGTTATTAGTAATTTATTTTTAAAATAAGGTCAAAGGCAAAATGGACAAAACTTGGCTCTTTTAAAATTCACCATCATGTAATTTTCATATTAGTGTACTTATTTCAGCACTATTTTTTAAGCTATAGAAATAATTTAATCTAGTTGAATTTGAATCCAAGAATAAAAAACCCAGAGTCTTCAGGTCAGGTAAAGCAAGTAACAAAGAGGGGAATGTTTAGGGCAGAGATCCATCTAATTTGTTCTTTATTTTCTCTAGATACAGCTGCTACAGCACAGACTGAGAATACATGAGAACAAAATGGCAAGAGGTAAGAAATTATTCTGTTGTAGGAGCTGCTTCAAGAAATCGAAACTTCCTGAGAGATTAAGTGACCTGCCTAAGAGTATTACTTCTAGGTAGAGTAATACAGGTATTTAGATGTTATAAATGAGCATCAGGTATGGAAATACACTTATAATTCATAATTCACTGATTAGATACTAAGGTAAGGTTTCAATTCCCCTGTCCTGTAGCTAGACTGTTTTTCTTATTTCAGGAAATTCACTAATACAGCACACTTAACTCTAGGGAACCACTCAGTAGAATAAACACTTGTGTCGTATTTGTGATATTTCCAGAGGTATCTGAAACATTCACAGATATCTGAAAGACAAGACAGAACAGGGAGGGCCTCCTAAGGCAGGAGAAATTATTCAAAACAACAGGAGGCCTCCCTCATTCTTTGAGATTAAACACCTACTTCAAGCTAGTCATCTAGGGTTTGCTTCGGTTTCCCACTTTCTCAGGCACTCAGTGCCAACAGAGATGCCTTGCAATCCTGTTTCATCCAAAGTCAATACTCAGATGAATGGAGGACATTGTATCAACAACCAGAAACACAGAATCACAGATCCACTGGGGTTAAAAGGGACATCTGGAGATCATCCAGTCCAAAGGGTCACTTAGAGCAGGAATATGTCCAGGTGGGTTTTAAGGGTCTCCAGGGAGGGAAGAGCTCCCATGAGCTTCTTGAGCAGCCAGTTCCAGTGCTCTGCTACCCTCAATGCAAAGTTTCTCCTTCTGCTAAGGTAAAAGTTCTCGTGGTTTTGTTTATGTCCATTGTTCCTGATCCTGTCACTGGGAACAAAGGAGAAGAATCTGGCATCATCCCTTTGGCACCCACCTTTGAGATATTTATATGTATTGACAACGTGCCCTCTCAGTCTTCTCTAGATTAAACAGACCCAGCTTCCTCAGCCTTTTCTCACAGGGGAGATCCTTCAAACCCCTAATCATCTCTGTGGCCTCCACTGGACCCTCCCTCTGCAGTAGCTCCTTGTGTCTCTTGGACTGAGGAGCCCAGAACTGGACACTCCAGAGGTGGCCTCAGCAGGGCTGAGTAGAGGGACAGGACCAACTCCCTTGACCTGCTGGCATTGCTGCTCCTAATGCATGCCAGGGTACCGAAGGCTCTCCTGATGGCAAAGGAACACTCCTGGCTTGTGGTCAACTTGTCATCTGCCAAGATTCCCAGGTCCTTCTCAGCAGAGCTGAGAAGTCTACACAGCAGCCTTCCATAGCTGGAGGTCTGAACCACTGTCCAGCAGTGCTTCTCAGTGTCCCCGGACATGCAGGCAGCCTAAACTGCTGACTGAAACTGATGGCTTAACTTGCCATGTGAATAAAAATGTAGTAAGTGAATGTCATAATACTTTTCCTTTGTGTTTCTGTTGTCTATCTTACCTCACAGAGTTATATGAGAAGAGATTCCCTAAAACTCTTAGAGCTGTGCAGGGATGAATAGAGCATAAATACTTGAGTGGAGCTGTGCTCCTAAGTGAGAATGGGGGACAGATGCCAAATCAAAATTTCTTTAAAAAAATAAAAAAGGAACACTCAGTTATTTGGATTTATGAAGTTTAGTGCTGAAGATGACTGTCTAAGTTAAAAATAAAAAAATCTAAAAGTAATTTTTTGTTCTTTTATCATTTATTACTTTTAGATTTTCACCTGATACTTGTCTGGGAGGGTCACTTAAATAATATAAATACATGAAGCTATTCACATTTCTCAAAGAAACTGGGGTACTTTTATTAGATTGGGATATTTGACTATAGCACTTGGTTATGCAAATAAAGGCACAGTTAATTTGCAGAGCAGGTAGGTATTCTCTCTTTAAAAATTTGACCAACTCATTACAACACATCTTTAAGTGAACCCCAAAGGTTAACAGACAATAGCACATGTTTTTGTTTGAAACCACCGTCTCCTTTCTCCTAAAGTTTTATGTGTAAAAAGAAGAAAAACAGTCTAACTTTCAATTAGCATAACTACATTTATATTTTATAAGACTGATGGTGGTAGAAAAGAAAAATACTGCTGATATTGAAGCAATAAATAAGTCAGAGGTGTGAACTAACAGATATCAAGGGAAAACGGGCTGGAAGAGTAAAATAGCTGTACAGATGTTGAGGACAACTACATCTGACAATTTTATTACCTGGTGAAGATGACATCTCCTCTGCAATGTTTAGTGGTAGAAGACTGCTAGACACAAAGAGTACAAGCTGAATTCAATATTCTGTAGCTATAAAAGGTGTTGGTGAAAGCACAGTGCATGCCTAACATGAAATGCAGATTTTATCAGCTACATAGAAACTTTGGTCCACTTTTTTTAAATGAGGATG
This sequence comes from Parus major, assembly GCF_001522545.3. Taxonomy (NCBI): domain Eukaryota; kingdom Metazoa; phylum Chordata; class Aves; order Passeriformes; family Paridae; genus Parus; species Parus major. Next base: position 21,324,917 of record NC_031768.1, read on the forward strand.
TGATGATTAGATTTTCATGGATAGTAGGTGGGTTTCATCTCCTGTAATATTGAATGTTTACAGTGCAGGTAGCTACATCTGAGCCCGTGATCAATGATTTTACTAGTAGTCCCAGGGACTACTGGGCCATTCCAAAGAGTGAATGCATAAAGTGTGCATATCAAGACTGTGTTGTACAGATTTGCTGCAAATGTGATGCCCTAATTGCTACATCATAAACATAACCCTTAGGATCTAGGTGATGTTATGATAAGACAATGGGTCCTGTAAGTCATGGAATTAATTTTGCATTTGCAATATTCATTCAAGGAATTATTTTTTTCTTTCTATAATTTTTCTTCTCATAATTTTTCTATTCTGCTTCTTTCTTGCAAAAAAAGGATCCCACACATAATCACATACACACATGTTCGTGTATTTATTTGACTAATTCAGAGACTGATCATTTCTGTCTCTTAATGTGAAACAATATTTTCATTCTCTATTATAAAAATATGCGTTATTTAAAGAAATTCCTCTACAACTGAATGCTTGGAGCTTCATCAGGAATTACTCATCAGCACATTACTGCAGCTTGAAAAGGAAATGGGTGGTATGGTTAGCAGACGCATAATTTGTGATGAAAAACAGAGGGAAAATAAAAATAATCCTTTTTAACTCTTTCAGTGGGAGCTATTTCTTAATGTTTCCATTAATTCTAATATCTCCTTCTACTTTATCCCTCAGTCTCTCTTCTCACTCAAGCACCTCTATTATTACAGTGGAGATGTATAAATACTGAGATACAACAGCAGAGAAGGTGAATAATGGCTCACCAGCCTGCCAGTATCCTTGCATCAGCTGCTCCAGGCAGACTTTTTAAAAAGGAATGTAGAAGACAGGTGTTTGCTGAGGTGCAGATATTCTCAGAACCTGCACATAAAATAAAAATGTTACCATACCTTTTGATTTTTGTTTGTGTAAGTCTGAGTAATCATTGTGAAGTGACCACTTACAGGAATACTATTCCTCTAATATTTCTGGGACAGCTGGAATTTACTCAGTAGCCCCAGTTTAAAACTTTTTAGCTGTATGTGAGATAGCTTTCGTTCATTTTTTTTCCTCCTGTGAGGGAGTTAACTTCTTTCATGCAGCCATACAAGTGAGTTAGATTTCATGAGTGGAAATTTTGCAAAATTAAGAGCAAAATTAATGGGGCAGTGAGAGGAACTAATAAAATTTATGAGACTGTAGACACTCTGAAAGATCTTCTTAGGAGTACCTAATGAAGCAAAGATAGGACAATCTACAAATCCTTTAAACAAAACTGTAATGGAGCAGAAAAGAGAAGTTCTGCTAAATAAGAAGCTGTTAAAAAGGAAGGTAGACAGAAGGTAACTGGTAGAAATTTGGGTATGTATGGGAAGTGTAAAGAAATTAATTTTACCTTCTATTTTTAGAAGGTAAAATTCTTTTTACTTTACCTTCTAACAAAAAATAAGTATCAGGATTTTTATGATGTCAGTACTAAAAAAAGAAAAAAGGATAACAAATATTAAACTCCATGAAAAATCAATGCAGTGTTATTATATTTTAGAATACCAAAAGACAAATCTCACAGTCCTACATAGATTGATAGTGTGGAGATCCATAGTAACAGTCTGAAAAGGCCCAAATGTGCAAGAAAAGCAAACATGAAAATTTGTTAAGGAAAGATAAGTGAAAGAATACAGTAAGACCCTAATTGTCTCACCCAGTAGTCTATTCTTCCTCTTTAAAAATTCTAAAAATTCTAGAATGAATGAAAGCCAAGAGTTAGAAATTGAGGAAGAAAAGAAAAAAAGGTCCCCACAACCATTAACTAGCAATGTAGACTACTAAATTTTTGCTTTTGCTAAACTTGAAGAAAAATAAGAGAAACTCACCAATGTTTCTGCCAAAAATATATATTTTTGAAATATGGAGATAAAAGAATTTGTTTTTAAGGTTGCAAATATGGAGGCTTTTGTGTTAAAAAATAAAGTAAAAATATATATATTTACAAAGTAGTTTTTAGATTCACTTTGAGATTAAGCAAAATAATCCAAAGAAATATCTCAAGAACTTCAGTGCATGCTCTAGCATTATATGCAGAAAGATCTGTAAGAAATCATTCTTGTACTGCATGATAGGCTCAGCAGATTTTATACATCTTTTCTCTTATTTCTCACAGTTCTGGTAGTGTTAAGGTGTGGGCCTAATTTTCTTTAAGATAAGGAGTTCACTACTATGCAGGGATATTTCTCCTCACCAAATGACAGTGGCATAGCCTCCAGCATTACATTTCTTTTCTTTCAGTGATACATGCATTTGTAAATGATGCAATATTTAATTTATGATTTAAGATACAAAATGAGAACCTTGATACTATTTATTTTTCGCTTTCAAATACTCAGTCTGTCTGGAGAAAGACAAATATGATGTCCATTTTCTTAATAGCATTTATAATCATGACTTCAATGCCTGTAGGTCTCAAGATGCATAACAATATATAAAACTACGAGGCAAATGATGACGTGACTCATTGAATTTCACAGTCCTTAAAAAATGTAGGGGAAAAGCCCAAGCACCACAATGAAAGCATATAAATTATTCAGTGAAGAGTAAAATTTTTATCTTTTTATCATTTTCAGTGTTTCATTACTGATTGACAACACCTTTAAGGGCCTTTAAGATCATCTACTTACAAGTCCCCTGCCATGGACAGGGACATCTTCTATAAGACCAGATTGGTCAAAGCCTTCATCCAACCAAGCCTTGAGCACTTCCAGGGAATGGGTTATCCATAACTCCCCTGGGCAGCCAGGAAGGAGATTTTTTTCCTAATATCTAATCTGAACCTACTCTCTTTCAGTTTGAAGCCATTTCCCCTTGTCCTATCACTACAAGCTCTTATAAAATTTTCCTCTCCATCTTTCTTGTAAGCCCCTTTAGGTTCTGAAAGGTGCTGTAAGATCTCACTGGAGCCTTCTCTTCCTGTGTCTGTACAACCCCAACCATCTCACTCTGTCTTCGTAGGACAGGTGCTTCAGCACTCTGATCATCTTTGTGGCCTCTTCTGGACCCACTCTAACATGCCCATGTCCTTCTCATGCTGGGGGCTTCAGAGCTGGATGCAGGACTCCAGCTGGGGATTCACTAGGGCAGAGTAAATGAGCTGAATCACTTCCCCCAGTCTTCTGGCCACAGTGCTTTGGATGAGGCCCAGGATGTGGTTGGTTCTTTGGGCTGTAAACCCACATTGCTGAGCTGTGTCAAGTTTTTGTCAACCAACACCTAAAAGTTCTTCTCTTCAGAGTCTCTCTCAATCAATTTTCAATCCAGCCTCAATGCTTGGATTACCCCAACCCATGTACAGGACCTTATAATGCTATAAAGATAAATCCTTGTGTCATTTTCACAGTGTAGTAGAATTATTACAATGAAATGGGCTGCTTCACTCAGCTGGTTTTTGCTGAGACAGAATTAGTTTTCTTCATGGTAGCCAGAATGGGGCTGTGCTCTGGATTTGTGCTGGGAAGTGTTGAAACAGGAGTGTTTTCATTACTGCTGAGCAGTGCTTACACAGCATCAAGGCCTTTTCTGCTTCTCACTCTGCCAGTGAGGGGGCCGTGGGTGCAAGGGGAGCCAGAACAGCTGACTCCAAATGACCAGAGGGATATTCTGTACCATATGGCACCATGCTCAGCATATAAGCCTGGGAGAAGAAGGAGAAAGGAGGGAATTTTAAGAGTGATGGTGTTTTCTTTACAAGATGCTGCTACATGTGGTGGAGCCTGGCTGAGAATCTACCTGCCCATGGGAAACAGCGAATAAATCCCTTGGGTTATTTTGCTGGCTAGAACAGCTTTTTCTTTACCTATTAAACTAAATTTATGTCTACACACAACACTTCTCACTTTTAGTCTTCTGATTCTCTCCTTCACACCACCAGAGGTGAAAAAGTGAGCAGCTATGTGGGGCTCATCTGCCAGGTGGGGTTTAACCACAAGGTTCATCTTTGAGAATTTTTCAGCAGATATTCTTCACCCCAGTTTATAGGTTATGAAATGTCTCTCTTTAAGAGTTTGGTCAAATTCAAATTTTGATAGCTACATTCTCTTTCCAGATATTAATAGTAGGTTTAATTTAATAAAATATAAGTTTTCCTTAATCCTCTATTACTTCAAGTCACACCTTCTATTGCTAATCAGCTGTTTTGTTCAACTAGAAATCTGTCTGGAACACTGTGAAAAACTACATGGATGAACTTCCATGGAGCTTGACATTGATTTGTCATGAAAATATGATATTTATGGAATATAATTATTTAGTAATTTCATAATACTGTACAAACATTTAATTAACTTCAGAGTGTTACTTTTCTCGTAAGTTAATATTATTATTATTCTAGATAATAGTCAGTGAGGTCAGAAAACTGCATAATGATGATGACAGTTTCCCACTCCTACAGCTTATTTTCATTCTTGAAGATTAATCTTGAATAATTGCTTTCTAAACCTGAAAATGGACAGTTCTAAAAAAGAACATATACAAAGAGAACAATAGAGTCCATTACAATTTAAATTATAAAATATTAGGTTTCAAATATACAAATGCACAAAAATAATCAGCCATCAGTATCAACCGTACAATACCTGGACATAACCATTTCTCTGCATCAGATGATTGGGCTAAATTGTGTTTTCTGGCATGCTTTGTTTTGCACAAAAATGTTATTTTAACAATATATATATATTTTAAATAATATTTAATATTTTAACATCTATTTCCAGCTGGAAGGGAAAGAATTCCCAAAGGAGTTGGGATTATTGTGCTGCTTATTGGTTTTCTTTTCTAGGAGAACATGAGTACTCCAAGATTCAAGAAGAATCTGTTTTTTTCTTATAGAACTTAGCTAGATTTTTGATCCTTAAGCTTGAATTTATTACCCTTTTACGCACATGACGCTTTTACTAAAAGATAGAATGAGTGTTTTATAGCTTCCTGGTTCCTTTCCTCCCTTTTAAATGTCTGGGGGTGTTGTGCTTCCAAGATCTCAGGGAATCAAGCCCAGAGTTCTTAGGGGATAAAAAGGCGGCTGCTGCCTTCTGCTCTCACTTTAACATATTTTGTTACAGGGCAAGTCCCAAGCTCCCACAAAAATATGTATTGCACAAAAATATATTTTGTTAATTGAGGATATTTTTTCTCCTTTTTTTCTTCCTTTTTCTTCTTCCTTGACCCTTGCCCTCCCTCCTTTTTTATTTTAAATATACAATTAGCCCTTACTAGTTTAGTGCAGAGCAAATTATAACTAAGAGTAATAATATACCATTCTGAGATTAATGTTGTTATTATTGTATCAAAGGGACATAAAAAGCCATATAAAAACACTCAGAGTGACAGGTGGCATTTGCTTTCTTACTGTGCTTTTGCATGTCTGTGACATCTCTTCACAGACACAGTGGGGCTTTGATTCCTTCATGTTTTGTATTCATGTACTTTCCACAGTGCTGCTATGGATCTACAGTATGCTAGGAATTGCAGAAATTCAAAGCATGCATGTAAAGGGATAAATGATAAATTGTTGATGGGGAAAAAATGGCTGTGGTCAAGCATGGGAAATAATCCATGGGAAATTTGTATTCCAGAAAGAGTAAAAACTCCCATGGGGAACATAAATGATCACTATTGTTTGTCCTACAATTTTCAACCATTCCAGAGAGGTTTCCTACTAATACTAATCTTAAAAATAGTTGATCATTAACAAAGGCCAAAAATGCACCCTCTCATAGCTAGGCAGTATATTTCAATCCTGTAAGTGTCATTGTGCCACTCTCTGGTTCAGCATTGGTTTCCCAGTTTAGTATTCAGAGAGCTAATTCATTTTGTTGCTGGCAGCAGTGCATTAATGATCAAGCTACGACAATGAACACTGTCTGCATAACAAATGTGTCTTTCTCAAGCTGCAGTAAATACAAAGTGATTAACATGAAATAACTGCTCCAGCAAACTGCTTCTAGGCTTTTAAATAGATACTAGTGTTTTTATTTAACCCTGCATTTGTCAGATATATCTTGAATGGCTTTGTTCTAATTTATTTTTGGAGGAGGGGCAATTGCTACCTTGGAGCAATTTTTATTTTACAGAGTGCATTCTCCTGGAGATCTTCTGTTAGCATACTGGATGCAAATGATTATTAATACTCTGTTCCCTGCTTCTGACATTTACTAAGGCAGAAGCATCAAACAGAACTAAATCACATCATGCTCCTTCCAGCTATCTTAATCCTGCCATCCTATCGGAGATAATGAAAATAAGGTCTGAGCAGGTTAATGTTGCAGTTGTTAATAACCTTTAAATCTAAAAGTACCCAAGGTGAAGTTGGTTTGCATCCCAAGTCAGGCAGGAAAGTACAAAGAGAGAAGGTGGTGAACAAAAAGAATCAAACTGCTTTCCCCTCACAACTCCACCCCTGCTTTTTATTAATCCAGGCATAATGAAAAATCTGAGCAATGTCACTGTATTATGAAAAGATGTGATTATTCTATTCTTAGGAGAAGTTAGAGACAGAAACAGAGACAGAGCAGACAGACAGTGATGCAGACAGTTGATTTGACAATGTCCCTTATCCTTGTTGCCACTCTATCCCTGTTGGGGGAGCCCCTACCTGAAATGTTACAGAGAAAACAGAAAAGCATAGCACCCTCCATGAAGCACTTTGAAATGGTTCTCTTGTCATACAGACAATCCTTTAAAGCCGTGCTGTTCACATTCCTGCTGTCATTTCACTTCATCTCATGATAATGTGCCAGTAGCGTAGGCTTTCTACTCCACAACAGTCTTTTGGAGACAGAATTTTATTAGGAAATGTTGTATAAGAGACCTCAAGTATTCCTTTTAATTTTTTTTTCCCCTGCTAAGGCATTGCTATAAGGACTAGAACTTCTTCTCATTTACAATGTATATGTGGCACTTCTGCTATCAGTTTATAGAAATTGAGTGGTTGCATTCTGGAAATATGTGTTTTTACTGTTCTATGAAGGCCATTAAAAGTCTTAGCTCAGTGAAAAATAAACAGCATCATGGCAATGTGATGCATATTCAAGAGTAATACAAAAGGAAAATCAGAAAAGAAAATTTTGCTCTCCTCAGGGAAATCACAAAAAAGTATTAACAATATGTTGGGACTTTTTAAAGACATGCTGATCCACTTATGAGTAGTATTGAGTAAAATTTTTATTGAGTATTGAGAGGGCAGGGGGGAAACAAAGAAGTATCTTCAGGCTCTGCTTAAAAATTTGAAAACTGTTCTTTATTTTATTCATTAAGCACAAGTCAGGTTCATGGGAGCTTTAAATCAAAGGAAAAAAATACTCTCTATTCCTAAGAATGTGAATTTGTTATTAAAAAGGAAAAAAAGATTTGGGAAACAACTTCATTTGGAGTAGGATGCATATGGACTTGTGACTCCAACATAACCTACCAAAACCCATGAGTACTGGAGAAGGAAATGGCTGGTAAATAGGCAAAACAAATTTCCTGAAATTTTCCCTTGACAATCAGAGACTCAAATGTAATCACGTTTGAATAGGATGGGATCAACAGAGAAGTGCTGGTTCAGAGACAAAAAGATTTCCATAATTACAGCTCTCATCTTCCATTTTGGTAAGCTAGGATAGCTTGAAAATAGCATCCAGGTAAGGTAAGGTGAGGTGTGCCTGCTGTGCTCAACAGAGGATGATCTGGAATACCTACAACCAAAGACCTGCTGGCATTTAAGTAATCACAAAAGAAGTAACAACTTCAATCTCCCGTTTTTTGCAGTATGTTAGGTGTGCAGTGAACTGGCATAAGCACTTACTCCCTGCTACTTTACTCCCTGCTTTTTTTCTGCTCCACACTAAAGCTGGTGGTGTGGGACAACGGACTCTCTGACATAGCAGAGCTAGGTTCAGGGAGCCTGAGTGCACATAGGCATCTGGACCATGGGCCCTGCTAATATTTGTCTCTACTCTTTTAAATTTATGATTACTGAAGTCCTAGTTGGTTAAATCAGATTCATATTGAGGTCATTTAGCTAAGATATTTTTTTCCTTTTGCTTTTCTTAAACTAGGGTTTATGTTCCAAGCTTTAAATGACAGACCAATTAAATGAAATTAATTTGATGAAAATTCTGTATTAATTAAAAAAAATCTATCTTTTTATGAAAATGATGAAAAATAGCACCAGATTATGAAAGCGAAGAAATACCACAGGCTCAAACTCACAGCTCTCATCAGTAAAAGCAATTTTAAGTGATTTCTAAATTAAACAAAATAACCAACTCCCTAACAGACTGAATTATTGAATGAATCAACAATTTAAGAGTATGAAAGAAGTCCTAATTGCCATGCACTGATGGAAAGATGAAAGTATCAAGTAAACATCAGTTTTCAGAGAAAGTTGTTTAACTAGCAGCAAACTGCTGTGGGGCCAACAGTCACTGTTTCTGCAGGGGTTTATTGCCAGAGGTGTGGAAATTCTGATGAAATCAAGGCACAGTTTTTGAACACCATGGATGAAGCCATACTGAAAAAAGAATCTCAAATATTTTTACAGAGTCTAGTTAAATTTTACATTAATAAGGTAACTATTATTCTTTGACTAAAATATTTGGATGGTTAGAACATAATCAGAAAACCAGTTCTCATGCTAATGAAATTTGGGAAGCAATGTTCCCCTGCTCCATGTGCATTCTTGCAAGGTATCTGGCAGCATTATTTATGTAAGATCATTAAAGATGCTGGTAGTGATTGTATTTTTTAAAGAAAACTTTTATGTATCAGTTTTGGGACTTCCTTTCTACACTCTGACTTTTCACTGGAGCAACATTAAGTTGTAAAAGTTTTTATTGACACATGCTTTGCAGCTACTCAACCAGGAAAAACATCTGTGTACTGGGACTGAGGTAACTTTTAACCATAATTAATTTTACTTCTAGATCTTGGTCTGTTTTTATTTTTTAACTTGCTTCACTCATACGGTTTGTTTTTTAAGACTCAGTGCAAAGAGGTAACATCAAACAGGTCGTAGTTGAATACTTTTAGCCTTGTGTTGGTGCTATTAGCATGCTTAAACCCCTTAATCTTATACTGTTTGATGTGAACATCTTTCTCATCCAAGTTCTACCTTTTGCAACAAGTCTCCTACATTTGCATTACTGATTTGATCTTTCCCAAATTTGATTTAAAAAAAAAAAAAGCTTTGTTAGCATTTAAAAATGCTATGTAGTTTCTCTTTTCATCTTTTATTGTCACCTAAACTATATTTTACATTATTGATCAATAGAAAAAAGTTTAAAGTCAAAACTGTATGCTGTAAAATTGCAGTGTCCTATTAAGATTTATGTTGACTGGATGCCAAATTGTGCTCTGTTCATACAGTCTCCACTGGGGTTCTGTGTTCTGTGGTAAGCTACATAATATTTTCTGATAACAGAGTTTTGAACAGCTTTTGGCAAACACTCTGAAACATAGATAAGAAGCACCAAGGAAGAAAACAGTGGTAGAACACCACATGAAGGTTGCATCAGTAGAGTCATGATAAATTGACAGTTTACTGCTTGGTCTTTTATTCATGTGCTATCACTGGGGAGCATTGGGCTGCTGAAGTAAACATCATGGATGGAAGAAACACACAGAGCACAATGCTCTGCTACAAGCAGGGGATGAGTTGGAAATTTATCAGCATAGTCTTAATGCTTTTCCTTCACTAGTGCCAGGCAGCAATTTCTGCCCAACTATGGTTGTAGGTTCTTACTTATCTTGCTTATGTCTCTTCCGAGTTGCAATGCTAAAAACAGGGAAATTCAGAACAATACTACATCTTTACTAGTATGAAATTTTAGTATTAAGAATAGTTGTCATATGATATGATGCACCACACCAGGAATATTGATTAAGATGGAAAATTTTGAGCCAAAATTTTCATTTAAACCATTAGCTCATTGAAATGTTAAAAGGCAGAAGCTCTTTTACAAAAATGTATGATGGTGATTGTGATTTAAATGTCTGCATTTTACCCTATTCCTCCTATAAGAAGAGGTATCTATTTACTTCAGTAACCAAAGACACTCTTTATTTGAATTTGTAGCAGAAAGTACTTTACTATAAGACTATAAAGATTTTCACTGGCAAAAAGATGCTGAAGTTATTGTATGGGGTTTTTTTTTCAGTTTTCTCCTATATAAAATAAACATGTGGATCATATTATCAATAATAAAAATAAGAAATAATGAAATTTTTTTAAAAATACAACACTTCCTTCTCCCCAGTAAAACTTCCACTGGTTGTAGGTTGGGGGTTTTTTTTGGTTTACTTTGTTTTATTCTTACTCTTTCTACTTAGTCACATAGGGTGGAGGGAAATGAGGCTCCTGACAAGCTGTTTTCATGCCTCTTGATACTGAAGTGATGAACAGCTCTTGGATTCCCACTGGTTACCCCTGTGGATTAATGAAGGGTGAGACAGAAAATGTAAAGCTGCCATGCAGAATGACCTTACCTGATAAGACTGTTCTGCCTTCACTGCAGTAGGTGAGAAGGGCAGGCTGTATGCAGCAGGCTGCTTTTTCTGTACTTTAATGAGAAAAATTGACCTGTTTATCCACCAGCTGTCTTCTTTGTTTTTGATTCAAGTAAATTTTGGAAAACCTTTTCTGAACTTTAATGTTGTATTAAAGCTGAATCCTCCAAAAAATGGCTTATTGTCAGCAAAATCTGGTGGATTTCTACAAACTATGGGAAAACACTTGCCAATAAATGTGTTTATAAGGCAATGCTATTCACAGAACTCTTCAAGAGACATAGTGTTACTGACTTAATTTATATGATATGAGTGAATAAGAGCTCTTTTTTCCCGCCTACTAAACTGTTTTTATTGTCTTTTATAAGCATTTTATACAGCTTAGCTTTGCTTTTTATTTTTCCTATTGCATATTTAGGACATACTTTGGTGAAAAAATAAAAGATGATCACCTCCAAATTATAGATGTGGGAGAGGGGGGAGGGTTTCATGTAGGAAATAAACATTTCAATAACATGACTATACTTGGCATTCATCTCATGCTAAAAGATAAGCATTTTCTAGTACATGTAATAGAAAGTATCAGATTGTACAAGAAAATGAAAGTATTCTTTAAGTAAGAATATATTCTTCAAATATTGAAGAATTAGGAAATGCAAAAGTGGAATAGTTCATTTAGAATCAAGATAAACTGAACAATTACCCATTTCACTGCTCTTTTCTGGGTTTTCATGGTCCTTGAATCTAGTACCTTTGTGCAGTTCAGATTTCTCCCCAGACTCTCATCTCAGCATCTGACAACTCATTCAGCCATTAGACTCCTGCTGTTTCTATATTTTCCTTACTTCTTTCCAAATCACAGGAACCTTGCTCCCCCACTTCTGTGTCATGCTCAGACTTTCACTTTGTCCATCACCAGGTTGTCAATAAACAGATCAAAAACTACTAACACCAGTATTCATCCCTGAGGGATGTCACTATTAACCATCCACCAATGGGACTTTGCACTGCTCATCATAACCTTTTGCCCCTGATGATCCAGCTGGCTTTCAATTCACCTTATGGCTAGCTTGTCCAGTTCATATGTCTGCTAAAGTGCTATGGGAAACCATATATGAGGTTCTACTAAACTCCAGGTAAACATACAGCTCTCCCTTGGTCCTTACTGCATCATCTAACAGCAAAAACGTAGTAAGTTTTGTCAGGCACTACTTCCTTTACATAAAACCATGTTGTCACCTCCTTGCTTTTCCTAAGTCTGGCAAACACTTACAGCATTAGTTGCTCCATCATCTTCTCATGCATTCAGGTGAGGCTGAGCAGTCTGTTTCCCTAGATGTCCCCTTTTGCCCTTCTTTGAAATCAGTGGGAGTTTTTCATTTTTCTCATTTTCAGGAATGTCCCCCAGTCACCATGATCTTTCAGATAATAGATAGTGGCTTCACAGTGACATTGGCCACATCCCTCAGCACCTTTGGATGCACCCATTTGATCCCATGGACTTGAGTATGCCCGGAAGTCTGAAGTGTTTCCTCACTTGATCTTACATTGCTCTCCTAATGTTTGTTCCTCACACTGCCACTCGACCTGTGAGCAAACTTTCACCTTACCAATGAAAACCAAGGCAAAGCAGGCAGTGAAAATCTCTGTCTCAGTTTTTTAAGCCTTTTCTTGGTCGTCATTTTTTAAAAGACTTTCTTTTTACCTTTCACACCTCTTACTGCTTGTAACACCTGAGCTTTAGCTTCCTTAACTCCCGTATTTTTGTTAAAAAGCATTTAACATTAACATTACAAGGTAACTTCCAGCAGCATATCAGACTTTTTCCAGCACCCTACACTCTCAGACAAAAGTCAGTATTATAGCCTTAATTTGCAGATGGCTGATTCAGCCCTCATCATCCAGACAAACTCTTTTACAGTACATACTACACAGTTATTTACTGTAGGCCATTTTCACAGCCACCTTAATCTCTCTCCTACTCCAAACACAAAGCTTTCAGCTTGTACAAAATATCTGAGATTTAAATTTTATTTTTCTATAATTTTTTTAACAACTATATTTCAGTCCATAGGTTGCTTATAATTGTGTGCTGGCGGTATTGCTTTTAGTAGTATATTTTAATTCACTAATCTTCATGTAGCAGCACATAATTCCCATCCGCTATGATGTTTCAGACATCTTAGTGCTTGGCAGAAATCAGTCTTGACAGCTCCCTCAGACTCTGGGACTATGTGAAGCATCAGCATTCACAAGGCAGTTGAGTTCAGTTAGCAGGTAGTGATATATGTCAGTATTGCCATACTTGCTCCACATGATCAGTAAGGACAGCTCAAGTCTCTTAGATTAATTCACTTACCACTCTGTCATACCTACAGTATGTTTTAGCCACATATGTAGCTGTTGCTTAAAACTGTTGTGAATCAGCGAACACTCCCTTCCTCAAGTATTTCTGGAGTGGGGTCCACAAGACAGCAATGAGCCTCTGATAAAAATCTGAAAACATCACTGTCAAATACATTTGTTTAGACTCTATGTTTAGCAAAACTCCATTAGACAAAAGCAAAGTAGGTAGTCAAAGACAGCTTTTCACGGAAACACAACAAAATGTTTGCATAATAAAGTTTGAACATGAAGGATTGATGTGATCTATATCTAATCTATATCTATATCTGTCGTTCCGATTGGGAACAGCTGGAAGGAACGACATAGACTCTCGAGGGAGTCAGAACAAGAGGATCCCTTAGTTTATTGCTTGCAGGCCTGCTTTATAGACAGATACGTGGAAAGTACAGAAAGGAAACTCTTATTGGTTAGTAAACTGCTACATTACCATCATTGGTCAGTGGTTCACCACCCCCCTGACTTTCTCCTGCAAGGAAAACAAGGAACACATAACAACACTTGCAAGGTTGTTTTGTGTTCCTGAGGATTGTTTTAATTCTTTCTCATGTCTTTCCCAGACTACTTTCTCAGGACCAGCCTGAGAAGCTCTTGCGGCTTGTAATCTGTACAGGCAGTGTCAGAATTTAGCATCCACATATATCTATATAATCTATATCTATATAATCTATATCTATATCTAATATATATGGGTTTATATATAATAATCCAATAGAGATTAGATTATATATGCAATTATATATATGCATGCATACATACATGCATATATAAAATATATATTATATATATAAAAAAATATATAGTTTTGGTATAGGTGTCCAGATGTTGGAGGCATGGTGGTGTCTGTGAGGAAGAGGCCAGGAGCTGCCCTGAGGAGGACACAACAGATTCCAGCTGGCTCCAACAGACCTAAGATGGTGGCCTCTGTAAAAATAGACCTAAGAAAGAGCAGAAAACCACACAGTAGAAAAATGTGAGGGAAAAATGTGTGAGACAGCCCTGCAAATACCAAGGAGAAGGAAAAAAAGGATTAAGTGCTCCAGGGGCTAAAGCTGAGAAAGGACTGCACCAGAGCAGATTCCCATGCTGCAGTCCATTGAGGATTCCCTGCAGGCACAGGTGAATGTACCCTGAAGAAACTACAACCCATGGGAAGGGCCATAGCCATTGGAATCATGTTCCTGTAGACAGCACTGTTTACATAGTCCTAACTGGGCCTTATCAAACCCTGAGGCTGTTGTCTTCTCAGAAAGAATACCTTGTTTGAGTGGTGAGAGCAGTACACACAGCCATACCAGTGAGTCTCAGTAAACACAATGGGCCTCTATAGATGATACATACATGCCATATACTACTTGATCTATGTAGTTTATAAACATGAAGCGCTTTTACCCAAACCCTTTTTTTCCATCACCTTCTTTTTCTCTTCTTTCCACATAAAACCACAACCTTTCTCTCCAAACTCAGTCATGATCTGACTCATTCAGAGGCATATGCCACTGGATCAGGTCCTTTAGAGAACAGGCCTTTATCATCCTGAAAATCAGTGACATTGGCTCCAACCATTTGGGGCAATCTTGGAATATCTCTGAAGAATTTAACATCATTTTTTAGAGAAAGATTAATTCTGTGTGCCAAAGGAAGGGCAGAAAGCTACCCAAGCTGTCCAAATATCCTGGACATATGTCCCAGTGCTGGTCCTAACTCCTTAGTTAGGAAGATGCTTCTGACTATGCCAAGACATAGAATTATGACTGCAACAGTTCTAGGACAGGAACTCCTGCTGCACATTCTGAGGGTGACGTGTAGGGATACATTATTTTCTTGGCAGCACTACAAAGGCAATCTGGACATGTTCTGTGAGAGATAGAAAGATAGATAAGACTGGAAAATGGAATAGTTATTGCCTTACCTTTTTAACAGCTTGAACAATGGCTTGAACAAAAAGCTAACAATACTCAAGTTCATTGAGCTGCGAGCTGACCAAATGGAGCTGTTGCTGGCACTTAAGAAAGACCTCAGCATTACCAGTCTTATCACAGCATCTTTTTCCTGTGTAAATATGTTAGCAGGAAGTGTGGAGTTAATCCCATTGTGAGGTTTTGAGACAATTGTCCTGCTCTACCCCTTTAGTTGCTTGTGCATTTTCATCCTTTTCTGACACTTTTTCTGTCATATTACATGGTGAAGTAACCATTTGTCTAATTGATGTAGTGGGAAATCTAAGAACTTGTGTTCTAAACAAGACTTAAAAACAATCCTAAGATTTCAGGTTAGAAATTGTTGGCAATACATGGAGGCAGGCAGAGTGGTAAATGGGTACTTGGGGAAGTTTTACTCATTGACTCTTTTCCAGACATGAGAGACTGCAGCCTGTCTTCTCACTCCCCTTTTCTGTCCTCTTCTTTCCATCCTTCTGGGCTAAGTAGAGCTTAAGAAGTGGGCATGTGACTGTGATCTTAGCTACATTATTCTTAAGAGGTTCATACACAACCTTTCCCTTCTTATTCCTGTTTTACATAGATAAAATCTCCGATTTCTTCAGTTCTTCTGAAGAACTACACATAATTTTTCTGTTTGTACTATAACTTGGTAACAAATAGAAGTTTTTGTCTTGTTTGATACATGTTATAATAAATTGGTTTTTTCCTCATCTTATGGGTGTGAAACCTAGAAACATGTAGCTGATTTTTGCAGGAATTAATGTAGAGATAATGACATCCACATTTCTTACTATCAGTCAGTCATGAGGTAGAGGTCCTTATTGAAATCAATAGCAATTCTACATAAAAGATGATGTTTTACCACATGCCTTTATTATCTAAGTAGAGAAGATACATTTTTAAATTTTCTGTCTTCTCATTAATATAAATTATTTCATATTACTTTTTTTTCTAGACTGGTATTAGTGTTATGGAATTCCATATGAAAATCTTTTTACTATTGAAAATAATTTATGTAAATTTAATCATTTATCACATGTTTGTAGGGTATTGTAATATGGTCAGATGGAAGACAGTAATTTATTTACTTACTGTAGCTTAGAAGAGAGTGTCAGACTATCAGCTAATCCAATAAAAAGTACTAGATTCCACAGCTAATTTAATACTGTCCTGTGGCTTCTTTAAGAAGTCACACATACAAAAATACTGTGCTTTTCCAGCTGACTTTATATGCCAAATTTGTAGTGCTTGCTGCTGATGATATAAATAAAAGGAAAACAAATATCTTCTGGATCCCAGTTTGTTCATTGATATTAGAGGTCTTATTAATGGAATGAATATTGTGTACAGGTATTCCACAACATTGTGAAAATTAACATTAAAATAAGAAGTGTACTTGGGAACATATAGCCTTATTATACTACCAGAATTATCTTGCTATGAAATAAAAGTGAAAAATTAAATTATTAAATACAAAAATAGCATTCCTGGCTTTCCATAGCAGATTTACATTTAATAATTAAAAAATTGTGTCAAGCAAACAATGCAAGTATTTTTAAAAAAATAGTTAAATGACAATACTGCTGTAACACTATTTTTCAAGTCATTCCATTTTATTCTCTGCAGTTATATAATTTATGACAGTTCCATGTCACCTAAAAGATTCAGAAAACATGTTTTTTATATCTTAATATTAAGAGGAATATAGTAACAGCTATATGTTTATGATAGAGGTTTATCAGCATAAGAGGGTATTATAATTTTCCCAGATTGCTTTGTTCAATAAACTGTATAATGATTAGAAAGTGATTATAATACAGTAGTCACTGAGCATATTAACACACCAAGTTCATTTTCAGAAAATCAGAAAGGAAAAGAGAGTTACTATTTAGCTTTTCAATAAATACCATACATACATAACCATACATTACCATACATGAATAAATCATACAAATGAACATAATTCATACCAAAAAAAAAGATTCAGAAAATTGTAGAATGTCAAGCAAGTTGGGTGGGGTGGGGTGACCCATGCAAATAATTATCCCCAGGAAGCACTATAACTTCAACAGACTCCCTGTCCTTCCTAAGCTGTTATCCTTACTAATTTAATTCCCTCTAACAGTGAACTGTATGTGTCTGAACACTCCTGGAAAAGCAGGACTGATGAATCTCAAATTAAAAATACACATCTGCTGTTTTAAATGTACTAAATGCATCTCTCTCCTGAGAGAGGGAACAAAATTGACAACATCAATGAAGATTTAATTTGTCTTTACTATCAACCTATGGTGAATATGCCACGCCCCATCATGGGGTCATTCAGCCCTAACTCACCAGTACAGAATGGGTTTGCTTCATCCTCTGAAAGAAACTTTAATCCAGAGGACAATATTCTATGCAGACCAGTTACATCCTCATGGTTGGACAAGAAGACTTCAGACCAAGAAGTAAAGATTACTCTTTACTGAGGCTGAGAGCTCTTGGGCTGACAGGTGTGCCATCCTGATGCTTTGCCTGGTCCATGGAATGTCACCACCTTCCTACCCATAACTTAAGTAGCATTAACCAGATTAATTGCAAGATATACAGAGACAGATGTGGTTTATCTATTTATTCTACTTCTGATCATGACCCCTTGATTTTTCTTTTTCTTTCTTAACAGGCAGAGGTTTACTTCAACAGTTTCAGCTTTTCAAATGTAACTGCAGTGGTGGTTTGGAGTTACATAGACTAAGCCACAAGGGAACCCCTCAGAAAGAAACTCCAATACTCCAATACACTGCAATACTTATGATTAGTATTTTATGTAAAAATGTGAACTTAAACTTTCCTGTCCACATCCTTTTCTTTCTAATATGTCTTTATATTAAGCACCTCACAATGGAAAAGATTGCTTGGTCATATAACTGTGGATTAATTGCATATCATTACTCTGCCAATAAAATTAAATTGCAAAAATATTTCTGTGTTCATAAAAAAGAAAGAAAAAAAAGCAGCTTTTCATGCCACATGTTGTCTAGCCCCGGCAATTTGTAACTGAGTTTTAAGCCTGCCCCTCATACAGGGTGTTTGCTCTCATCACTGCTGTATAAGATGAGGTGGTGAGGTAACACGCTTGAAATTCTGTCTTCTGTCTAGGATCTTAAGGAATCTTAGAAAATTATCTGCACAAAAAGAAACATGTCTTCAGTTTAGTCCAAATTTATAATTTTTCAGGAATTTGTGGCAACCAAGTAGATCATACTGGCATTCTCATGCAAATTTCTTGTATTATATTGAACAAAGTTCAGTACTGACTATTGTGGGAATAGTCTGCAGCCACTTACTTTCCATTATTGCATGAAAGAAATGAGGTATCTGACCCATCAAAGAATATCAAATGTAGATTAAATTCTGCAAGCAATTTCCTACTTCTGTGCAGAGCTGCAAAATATTTTATGCCTAGTTATTTTCACTTGCATGTATACAGTGTATATAATTTAATATGTGGTAATATTTTAGCTGAAATGGATGTGGCGAGATAGAGTAAGTGAATGGAGCAAAACTTTTAGTTTTCTGCTAATGACTTGTGATTGCATTAACTTTCCAAAGGGACACAGAGATATATCTGTACTACAGAAAAAATTATATTTTTAAATTAATTTTTGAGACACTTTCTTCTTTATATAAAGATTCTATCTTTTTCTTTGCTACTAAAATATTGATGAGCGGTCTGTTTTCTAAATAAATTCATAATTAATAGAAGACAGAGCTTGAGGAAATAATTACAAAACCATGACCAGAAGCAGAATTTTTTCTTAGTCTTCAACCACAATTATTCCTTTATTTGAAACCAGAGGCTTTGCAAAGGATTTTTCTATGTGAATTATAGAAAAGAAAAGAGTAAGGTCTTTTAAAGTGAAAAGGAATATAAAGAGTTTCTGGTAGCATTTGCTTTTTGGATGAATCAGTCTAGTTATGATTGCGTTTTGAGCTAAGAATGGCTGAAGGATGATTTTCAAGAAACACATAATAAACCACCAAACTAGATATAGTATTTGAGAAGCAAGGAATGTGCACTTTCAACAAGAACTGCAATACAAATCACAATGCTTTGAAATCTTCTGATGGTACCCATAAAGCTGTAAAATCCTCTAACAGTCAAGAATTTAAGCCTCAGGCAGTGTATGAACAGTAAACATTTAACAAAAACAACTCCCATCTCATTTTTCCTCCTCTTACTTCTTGCAGTTTAATTCGTTTTATTGTTTCATATTTCAGTTGATCACACACTACCTTTTCCCTCCCAACAATACTAGTCAAGAAAGTGTATGGTAATTAGATACCATGCCTCTGGCACAAGTTGTTCACTGCAGTGGAGTCAGAAGGAATTTCTTCCAGTGCGTAGTTCAGAGTTGAATTCTGGGATAATTTAATTTCAAACTCCTATGTATTTTCTGTGATGAAATAACAAAACAAAACAAAACAAAATACTCATTAAAGGAATAAATATGAGGGAGAGGAAAAGAAGGAATTGAAGGTGTTTTTTTCCTTAAAACATGAAAATTAGGCATGCCTGAAGGCACAGATGACCAAATGAGGCCATGCTGCTTCTGCTGGATTTAGAGTGAACCTTCTAATTTTATTTTCACTTCATAAAGATTATTTTAATGTCCACTTACATTCTGTCCAACTCCAGCACTACTCCCAGCTGAATACATCTTTTCCCAAGCAAACTCCCATAACTTATCTTCAGAGATTTTTTCCATTAGAGTGAGCATCTGGGTTTTCCTCTACACAGCTTTTAAACCAGCAGCAGACGTATCTAAGGAACCTCTGGGACATAATGCTATCTGTTCAGGACAGAAATCTAAACAAAACTTATCTTAAAGATAGATTTTCCTGGAAGATTTCTAAATACCTCCATATAGGAAAAAGAAGCAGAAATAACATAGAAGGGAGGGTAAATACCATCTCTGTGGCTTTTCAAGACAATCCCCTTTTAAAAACAAAATGAAGATCCATTCTACCTCCCTCAGACCCCAAAATTAGTACAGCAAAATCTTTACTCACAAACTGTATCTGGCCTAAAGGCAGGTTCAGAAGGCAATTTAGTGCTTGAGTTTCTGATTTCTCAGGGTTGTTTTTGGAGGATCTGTTCAAGAAAGCTTATGAAAAACTGATAAGCCTCATTTTTTCAGACATGACTATGGTACATAAAGTAAATAGGTGTTTTAGTGTGCAGATATAACTAAACTAAGCTAACCCAAGGTAAAAATGTGACTGGGGAGTATATTTTCTGTTAATTCATTTTTAGAAATGTCAGCAGTCTTGCACTCCTCAGAATTTCCAGGTGAATTTGACAAGACAGTTATTTTATAATTTTGCAGGTATCTACACAGATCAAGAGAAGCTGAGGTGGTCAGCAGACACCTAATAGTATTATTTTGCCAGAAATTTCCTGAGGGAGCAAGCAAAATCTAGCTGGCCCAGCATCTGACATTCAGTAATGACTACACAGTGGCAAAAGAGATACTCTTAGCATGCAGATAGTGCCAAATCTGCTCCTGGTTTGTCCCTTGAAAAAGGGATACATCCCAGGAACCATAAAGAGGATGATAACAGTATTTTTAATCTTCCTGGATGTTGGATATTGTATTCAAGCCCAGCTACATGTTGATGGGTAGGATTGTGACGTAGGTAGGAGAACTGATCTGGCACATGGAAGACCCTGGCTAGGAATGAGTGTATTGACCTACAAGTGCTGTGAGTGCATGACATATCTGGATTAGCTTTCTTATGTGTTCTCCTACTAAAACTTGGGTTGGATGTGAGACAACTCCATGTGGGTTTCATCAACCTAGTCCTAGCTATTTCCCTGGCTCCAAGACCATGCTACTGTTTAGAAGTGCCCTCTGGAAGTCAGTTAGTCAAGGCATAGTTAAATTCAAAATTAAATCAGGTTCTTGAAAGCTATAATCAATCAAGTTTTAAATATGTCTGAGGACAGATTCCACAACCTTCTGGGGCAATCTGTTGCAGTGCTTAACAAGTTTTTTGATGACTTTTTCTCCAGTCAGAATTTCTGTTTTTGCAAATAGTTGCACCAACTGCTTTTTTATTTTCTACCTGAAATAGTTCGGCAATGCTTTCTCTATAGTCCCCCATTAGATACTGGAAAAGACAATTAGATCCTGCTTTAGCATTTTTTTCCTCAAGGCTAACTTCTCTACCCACTCTCTCCAATTTATCAATATTTCTTTTGCAGCAGGGAGCCCATAAATGGTACAATATTCAAGATGAAGGCTCTCAACTGGTAAGTAGAAAAGAAAAATAATTTCCTCGAACCTTCTGGCTCTAATCCTATAATGCAGTCCAATATTCAATTAGCCTTCATCTCTGCAAGATGTACTGGTGATTCAGTCAGCAGTCCCTTTCTGTAGAGCTCCTTAGCTAGCCAGTCCCTGCCTGCACAGACACAGGAAGCTATGCTGTAAGTAAACCTGTGTCCAGCTCTTGATGAACTGTCATTTTTCTTTGCCTCCATTTATTTTGGACCTCACTGACTACATCAGATTCTCCCATGATCACTGGAGCACTGAAAGTATCTCTTGTTATCACTATCCTTGTTCTGCTCACCCTGCTCAGACTGCTGTTTCTGCAGTGAAGAATCCTGCCTGGGCAGTACTGGGTCACCTGTGGCTCCCAAGTCACCTTCCCTGGGGACAAGCCCTGTTTTAGCTGCTCCCAAGAATGGGAGAGCAAGACTTCCACTCAAACAAGTCAAATCTGCTCGTCTGAAATCTGGGATCTCCAGTCTACAGCTGGTCTTCCTGCAATTCCTCAAACTTAAATTTTGCCATTTCACAGCCGCTTCAGTCAAAGCTGTCATCAGATAATCAGTTTTTCTTTATAGGTGTGTGCATAGCAGATTGATTCTCCAGTGCACTTTACAATTTTGTCTTTTCAGCACAAGAATTTAACAAATGTACCTAGCATACTCCAGAATTTTCTGTGTCAGCATGGATTGGAAGTTCAAAAAAAAATCATGTGATTATCAGGCTTTCCTTAGCATTTCAATTTGTGGACAGTGCATGCAGGGGATAGGAAGCATGGGGCAATTGTGTGAGAAGGCAGTAGAGCCACAGGCTGTGCAGCAGAGGAAATGTCCATATCCAGGTAAAGATAGTTAGACTTTTCTCCATTTTGCATCTGTACTGAACATGGCCTATAGTTAAACGCTGAAAGAGCAGATACCAAGGATTTCAGAAATACATTTAAGTTTTGCACTTAACTATTCTTCAAAATGTAATGTGATTGTGGATATTCTGACATTACTCCTGGTTAGGAAAGTCTGCAGCACTGAGTAGCCCAGGTTTCAGCACAATGCTAACAGTAGAATAAGGTTGGCAGAGAAAGTGTGGTACCTTGTCTCTCAGAGCCATAACATTAGGGAAAAAGGGGTGTTTCTGAGGCAGGTGAGCAGCTTTCTGCTTATTAGTCTATATGCATATGGAAAGCTCCAGTTCTATTAATCATTATGCTCACAGTTTTGTGATTATGTGGAACGTTCCTTCACAGTGTGGAGGGGATTATCCTGCTGCAGAGCATTCATAGGCACATGCTCTGTAAATGAAAGAGAGTTTAATCTGCCTTATCACCATGACAGCATAGTATGAACCCCATTGTTCATCCTTCTCAGCATACCTTTAAGCATGTTGTAGAAGGCCATTGATGGCTGCTGTATGAGCTCTGCAGCACATACTCAAACAGGTGCCTCTTGGGTGCTCCAATTATGTCTTGGATGTGTTTCAAAATACCATAGAAAGCCAGGAAGCTTTTCTTTGGAAATACATCTAAAACTGTTGAAAATAGGAAGTGTAGACATAGTTAGCAATGTTAAATGCTGTCCCAAGACAACCTAGGAGACTAGTGGGGAATTTAGTGTTGAGTTCAGTCTACCTAAGTCTGAGTGCTTTCATAGCAACATGGGTATTTTCTGTGATGTTTATCTGACACCTCTGCCAGAGGATAGCTTCCCACTACCTATACATTATATTGAGTTCATGTGATTGAGGTTTTTTTAGCATTGCATTCTCCAAGTCCTTTGGAGAAGGACTTGCTATTGAATTAAATCTGTTAAGAACTAACCAGAAATAAGGAAGGCACATACACATGAATGGTAAGAGGCAAACAGCAAAACTAAGAAAACAGATAGTTCTCTGTATCAATGATCATTTCCTAGATCTGTATCAAATATAGTTCTATAATTTGCAAGAGACTAATTTTTTGTTCTTTCAGAGTTTCTAGCTTAAACTGTCAGATAAAACATCAAAACCATCAGATAAAAATATAAGGAAAAATAAAACCCAAAACACATACATGCCCCCCTCCCTCCAAAACCACCGTCACCACCAACCAAAAACAAAACAAAGCAATAAAACCAAAACAAAACAAAAAACCAAAACAAAAGAAACCACAAAACCAAACAAAAAAAAAAACCCAAACCCCAAAAATACACTCACTAACAGAAAAATAGGCAGAAAAGACATCAAGTTGAAAAATTATATGGAGTTCTAAATCTAATTTTTTTTCCTCTTTCTAAAATTTGAACAACTCAAACTATTTGTCTTAAGACTAAAAGGTAGTACAGAGAAACTAAGGAAACCAATAATGCCAATGATAACTTATTGGTATATTCTATTATTTAATGATTCTTATATAATAAGCTGAATAAAACTTCAATTCTTGGTTTATTTCTTACTAGTTTTTAGATCATAATTCTCTTATATTTTCAAATCTTCATCTTTTAGTAAATATATTTACTCTGTATGTGGCAATACTTGTTAATAGAACTACAAATTATTTGACAGGAGAAAAAGATACATGTTCCTGACTAAAATGTTAAATAAAAATTCCAGTAAAGCAAAATTTAAATAGTCACTTCAAATTTTATTTAAACCTATTGGATAGTTTTTAATTTTCTTGGTTCATTTAAACAGACTACGATAAGTCCAGTTCACACAGTTTTCTATCCCAACTCTGAATGTAGATGCTATTTACATTAATCCAACAAGGCTGAAAAACAAAACACAAAAAGCCTCAACAGTATCACTCTCCTGCTCTGACAGTTTAAAAAAGCATGCAGAGATGAAATGTAGGCTGTTTTTCATGAAAGCTCAGACAAGGCACCAGCATGGAGGAAAGGTGGGAATTCAGGTTACCTAAAAAGTGTCTGCTGAACCAGAAACTTCAGCTACCTTTATAGTCAATGGGGGATATGATGACAATTTTAGAATATGACTCATCCAGCCTATTTTAAATGCCTTTTTGAGGATGATACAAAGCCCAGTCTGCAACAACTCTTTCTGCTAGCTAAAACAGGAAAATAACATAACTATTCAGAAGCAGGTATCTGTTTAACCAGATGAGCTATACCCAAAACCTTAGTTTCTTCCTCTATTAACTTTGATAGAACATGTAAATAGTAAAAGTCCTACTGATTTTCTTCACCTTTTTCTAAAGCAAAAACATTTCTCCATGGCTTGCCCTGAGAGATTCACTACATTGCTCTGAACAGGATGAGACAAGGCTCTGGCCTCTCCTCCTGTGCTGACATGATGGTTTCTGAGCAACATACAAACCCTTCACATTTCCACAAAGAAAACCATTATATGTCCTATTAAAGCCAAGTTTCCCAGAGCTACACCTAAGAGAGCAGTCCTTTAGTTATACTTATTTGTACCCTGAACTAGTGAATTTTTCCTGGATGCTAAAACTCAACCATCCATGTTCTTATATTGTTAGAATGGTCCCAGGCATGATTTTTGCAATGGACCAAAAGGCATTCTTACAGGTATGTTCTGTACTCATAGGAGTTAGCAAATACAAAGGATAATCCTCAACAGGCAGTCTGCATACAAATGTCATTTTTGGGGGAGTTAAAGCAATTTATCATGCAGACACAGGCTAGTGCATGCCAGTAGATCTAAATGTTAGAGAATGATAAATCTTCTGGACATATTTATTTTTCTACTACAGACAAAATTCAACAGCCTAGGTGAAGGAGATCATATCTTTCCATCAATTAACATGTCTGTCATTATTTTTCTTAACAATACCAAAAATCTTAATTAGATATAAACTTCTGTAATATCTTCATTCTCCTGCTGTTTTGCAGGAAAATGGCTGATCATAAGGGAGGAAACATATTGTCCAAACCACTTGATTTAATTGTTACTGAATAAAGCAACTAGGAAAAAATTAGTCTGTTGTGACTGTTCAACTTCAAAGCAGCCAAAAAGGGGACAAGGGATAACAAAAAGGTATATCACAGTATGATGGCACTTCAGTAAATCTCAATAAAATGTAGCTATCTCCACACAGGATCACAAAAAAATATAATTGTAGGAGGAGGTTAATGAGATTTAGGCATGCTTAATCTGAAAGTTTAAAGTTTAAAATTTCTATGCTAATGGAATAGAATTTTTTGTGCACTTTTATAGATTTTTCTTTCTTTCTATTTTCTAGCTCTCTTTTTTCCTTCTATTCAGACTGAATTATTTGTATAAAATAATTTCTGTCAAATGTTCAATGCATTCTTAAAGAAAATTCATTACCATATATTGAAGTGCTTTTTACAATATGCAATATGTAAAGTACACCAGAAATTGATCAGATTATATTGTACTTTAGCTTACATCTTCACTTTAAATAGGTATTGCCTGTAATTAATGGAGAAACTGTTAATTTCATTCCTTAGACTCAGTGGTTTAAAAATATTCCTGCATCTGTTTCCTAGAAGAAGGATACAGTTTTAGGTTTTCCCTACATGAGGAAAAGAATGGAGTTTGGACTTACACTGCTTTAAGATAAATAAATAGGGTCTGGTCCCACATCCAATTACACTGTCACCTTAGCATCTTTCTGGATCTTTCTTGATACCAGGTAGATAAATCATATAGAGTTTTTTACTTGTAGACTTTTTTTATGCAGATCATTTTTAAATGAATAGTACTTTGTATCTAAAACCCAACAGATTTGACTCCACCACAGGAAAATTAAAATCATGTTGCATTATGCAGATGTTTTAATTTTTGCTACTATTCCTGCCATGTTTTGGATTTTCAGGGTACCCTTTGCATTAGAAAATAAAATCTTCATATCAGAATTGATTTATAACTCTTTAAGAGACTCCTTAGTGCTTTACATCTGAGGCATTCACTGTTAGTAAATCATAAAATATCGTTCTTCTTTTTTCCCTTTCCTCTTCTACAGAAAAAGTTAAAAACTATATTTTATAATAGGACTTAAAAATAAAACAAAACAAACCTTTCTAAAAAGTGTACTTAAAATAACATTTTTTTTTTTTGGAATGGAAACACAAACCAAATGGGAAGGAATTTATTGTTCAAAATACTAAGCACAATTTTCTTTGGTTTTAGAATGAGTGCTAAATAAATATATGCATATAAATAAACATATGTATATTTATATTGTGTGTGTGTATATCTTTTTCCTAAATAACATATCAGAAGCAGAGGTACACTAAAAAAAATTAACCATATAGTAAGCATTGTTCTGATGAGATATCAATAAAAAATGTTAACTTTTCATTAATATATATAATTTATAGGATTTCTAATAAAATTTAATAGAACAAAGTTATACAGATTTTATATATTGGATTTTGAAAAGCTGTAGCTATTTCAACAATATAGCATAATT
Organism: Parus major; assembly: GCF_001522545.3. Classification (NCBI taxonomy): domain Eukaryota; kingdom Metazoa; phylum Chordata; class Aves; order Passeriformes; family Paridae; genus Parus; species Parus major. The sequence goes on from NC_031768.1 coordinate 21,351,538, forward strand.
ATTAAATATTTGGTTGACTGATGATGTGCTCATAAGAGGTTATCTTTCACCTAATTAGTGGGAATTAAGAAATCTAAACCCAAAGATTACCCTAAGAGCTCACCAGTTTGCCAATTTGCTCTTGATGGTAGTGCCTATATACTGTGTAATTAGAACATGTAAGAATTTTCTAAATTAGTATTTTGGATACTCATCAGGACATTCTTTAGTCCTAAAAAGCTGGGTCATTCATTTCAAGCTCAACATTACCATGTGTTTTGGAAAACAACAGCGAGATAAATCTTTTTACTCACTTTGTGTATGTGTGCGAACACACACAGAAATTTTATCTTGAGCAAACATATTTTCATTATAGAGGTAAACACTGAGCTTTAATTTGCTTCCAGTCATCAGAAGACATTCCATCTGAAACGTATAATCTATTCTCTATAATCAAGTTAACCCCAACTTCTTTTGTCACCTGTGAGACATGGCTCTGCATGGCTGTACCTGTCAGGTGTTGATGTTTGCAGTTTGCAGTAAATACTAGTGTATTTACAGACATTCTGTTGCTGGGGTATATTGGGAAATGTGTCTCTTTGCTGTATTTTACTGGCTATCACCACTGCAGAACAAGACGACAAGGAGGGAACACAATTCTTCCATACTAACCTGCCCAGCACTGTTAGGGTATTGGTAAGGCCAAATCCAAACCTCTGAGGGAAATTCTAGGAGAGAGCATTAGTCAGAGTATTCCAATTCACAGAGAGGCATGAGAGGGTACAATGTCCAGTTCCCAAGAGTCTTCAGTAAAGAGTGAAGAGTACTGAAAAATATCTCCATAGCTAATCTTTGTATCTAGGAGAATGCAATTAAGGGCTGGGTCTCTTTTTTGTGGGGTGTTTTTGGTGGGGTTTTTTTTATGCTCAGTTTCTCAAATTTCTTTCCTGCAGAAGGCTAATTGCAGTGTAGCTACACAGTAAGATGCACACACAAGACACAATTATTATCCAAAAATCAAAAAAGACTATTTCAGAAATTCATTGGCATAAAAATCATCCTCCCAGAGATAATTAATCAGGATTTCCACAAAAATTACTTTTAATACAGTATGTTTAGCTCTGAAGCATGGGCCAGCTGCTTTGCCATACATTTACCTTATATTTATTATCTGAGAATATTGTCTTTCGCAGCATTTTTGCCAGTTTCATCATTTTGAATGCAAAACTTAATGAACTGAACTAATAAAATGTTTTATCTCTGCATGTCTGGCCACGGTGACAGTTTGTTTTTTTTCTTTAATTATATACCTTCAAAGACTAACATTTTGGATACTTCAAACAAGATGCATATTTCCTTCCCCTTCCCCTTCCCGGCCACGGTGACAGTTTGTTTTTTTTCTTTAATTATATACCTTCAAAGACTAACATTTTGGATACTTCAAACAAGATGCATATTTCCTTCCCCTTCCCCTTCCCCTTCCCCTTTCCCTTCCCCTTTTCTCATCATCAAATATTCCTTGGCAACCTGTCCATTAAAACAACACAGAATGTTACCATCCTCACTAGAGAAACAAAGTTAATTCATTTTCCTATGAATGACTTTTCTAAGGTTCTTTTTTTTTATTCCATTGTAACATTTTCTTTCAAGGCCAAAATTGTTTGGTTATCTCATCTGGTTTTCTACTCTGATGTAAATAACTTCTTCATCTCTTTCTCAGAGTTCATTTGCAGTGTGAGTAAAAGCTACAAAAAAAATTTTGAATAGACATCTGTCTTTCAATAACTTCTGATAATTCTGCTGCAAAATGATGGTTAGAGTTTTCCATGAGTTTCTAGGGATAAGAGTGATGCTGGTCCTTTTATAGCACTAATGGATATTCTGGCAAAGCACATTTTGTGCAAACTGTTGGCTGATCATACTTCTCAAGTCTTCAGCTTAAATTTTTTTTTTAAATTTAGTCAGTTTTTGTTCACAATCCTTTCCCAATATTGAAGGAACACCCCATCACACCCTTTCCGAACCCAGAGTAAAACTGTGGCTTTTCTCCTTTTAATCTTCTGGTTCTTTCTCTAAAATCTGGAAATCAATATTGCATTTGTTTCATATCTTTTGTTCATATGAACTGGGAATACGCTTTGTTTTGTAAGACAAACATTTCATATTGTAACTCTTTGAGAATATCTATTACATTAAGTAGAAAAGTACCTAGAAATCTGGATAAAAAATGTAAATTAGAGTGATGGAAAGATGAAAAATAGTCTGATAAGCTGAAAAGTAAATTACTTCATCTTAGCATGTGCCACTTTGTATATGGAATATATCTTATAATTTTCATTTTTGGTATAAAATTTAGCCAGTGAAATGTTTACAGGAGGAGGAGGAGGAGGAGGAGGAAAGATGTATTTTAAACTCCACTACAAAGTACCTTTCCTGATCTTTATACTTCACTTTATTGTACCTCCAGGAGCAGCTGTCAATAAAGAGAAAGTTGTTTAGCAGTAATACTGATGGCTTTACCTTCAACTGTAAACCTTAAACTAGTTTTTTAGAAAAAGTTGGATGAGACATAGAAACATCCTTTAAAGTAACTGTCACACAGCTCATCATTGTTAAATAAAATATATTTTATTACTACACATTATGTTCTATTATTTAATTATTTTTAGAAAAGTGGAAAAATCTATTTTCTGTGATCTTTTCAACAGTTTCCAGGGATTCTGTGGAGTCTGACAACCCTGAGAATTTTTTTCTAAGGTGGTAGATCACTGTCAGTGCAGCTGCATCCACAGAGCCAAACAACCTAAACTTGTCATCTACAGATTGATTTGACTGAGACTGTAGTAGAGTATTTCTTTCTATGATGGTTGGTATAGAACATTTACCTTTTCTTCTAAATCTTTCTTTTTTTTCCTGCCTTCTATCATATAATCTTGCATGATCATAAATCTTTTCAATTTATCAGAGGCTATGATTAAAATTGTTTAAATAAAGCCTTAAGCCTTTTCGCTTTCAGATTATGGAATTCATATATGATACAAATGCTTATCTTTCAAAGCAGTTCCATCCAAGAATTTAGCACATGCCCAATCTTCTGTAGTGCTGGGTATCTTTCCTTCTCAGTTTTATTTCTGTCACAAAAGATAGTATTCTGTATACACAGATTGCAACACTCTTAATACAGTCTGAAAAAGTGGACAAATGAATTTGCAGTATTTGCTGGAAGAGTTGCCCTGGAAAATAAGCATAACAGGTGGCATCATTTTGTATTCATAAGCTCATCTAATAATTACCTTTTTGTTTTTAATGAGTACCGCCAAGATAATGGTAGATTAAAAAAAATACTTCATCCTTGAAAAACAATCAACACAAGTATTTTTCTCAACTAACATGTATAGAGATATGAATTCTAGTAATGTAAAAAGAACTAACTTCACTTTCATTGCAGTTCCTGTGAAGTTCACACTGTCTTTAGTGTCTGCTGTCCCAGGATACAATCTCTCACTACTGATGGTGAAAATACTCCTGTAGTCACAAGTCCTCTTTGCTAGTCTTGTAGCAGCTACATCCCTGAGCTGTTGTAGAATGCACAATGTCCCTTTTCTGTTCCCTCTCAGTCTTCTGTCTGCTTAAGGTACTAAAGTCAGCCATCTGTGTTAAAGCAGTAAGTCGCATTTATGGTGTTTGGGCTAGTTTTCAGCCTTTGGTGCAGAAGGTGCATTATGCATCACTGTTTCCAGAGGCAAAAGTTAACTTTCCTGTGGTGCTACAGCTCTGGTCAATCCTTTGAAGCATGCTAAAAAACATGATTTAGTTCTACACTACCTATAAGTCCATGCCTTTCTCTCATAGCCTGATAATTCTCTCGATGCAGTTCTATGTCTGCAGTTTTTTTTTTGTTCCTCTTTATTTTGTCTTAGACTTTTTGGGACAACATTGGATCATATGCAAAAGTTTGTATTTGAAATGGTGCCATAAAAAATGAAGACACTGTGTTAACAACTCTCTATGAAAAAAGTATGTGCAATCCTGAATCTTAACTCTATGCTATTAGAATATTGACTGAAAGTACACTTAAAAATCATCTTATACATTTTTATATTACTTCCTGATATTGAAACAAATATATATATGTATGATAGATATGATGCAAAATGTTCTAATAGTGTTAAAAAAATTGACTTCTGATTTTGATGGGCAATGTAGAAAGCCACATATATATATATATATATATATATATATATAAATTATTTGTTTTTGTTAATGACAGGCTGAACTACAGCGGAATGTTTAGCAAGCTGGACACTTCCAGTTCCCACATCACTGCTCTCCCCTGCTCAAGATCTCCTCCTAGTCTCCAGGACTCTCCTCCTCTACCATAGACTGCACAGGATTTTTGGGCTCATTATGTCTTCCACAGAACACCAGCCCAGGAACAGTTTCCATCAGGAATCTGACACATTCTCTCTTCTTGGCAAACCCCACTGTCTCTGAAATGCCAAACTTGTGCAATTCACTCACCTGTGGTATTTCACTTTTGGACATAGCTACCAATTTCTGCATACAAAAGGATTTCCTGGTCTGTGAAAATTTTTTAGATTGTTTAAGGGTTTTTCCATCCTGAAATGGGACTTAAAACTGATCTCCTAAATTTCTAAAAATGCACTGCTAACTAGAAAAGGTGATCAAGGTGTTTGAAAAATTTCAAGCTTGAAATATTTTTTGTTTAACATTTTCTTAAATATAATAACATTCACATTAAAAATTGATGAATGAAACTTTGACTTTTAGAAGTTAGAATAGAATATTTTATAATATTTTTCTTTTATTATCATAGTCACTTAAGTGAGGTTTTTCTCTCAAGGTAATTTTTTTTGGTAAGACTGTTTCTGTTAAAAATATTCAGTGATATATTTACAACCCATTTTATCTGTACAATCAATGATTCTTCATAGAAATTTAATAGGAAAGAATGCACAAATGCTGAAGTGTAATCAGAAATTAATAAAGTGTTTAAAATAAAAAAGCGAAAAAAGGATCATCATATTTGAACTTATGTATGAACAAAACTATTGAAAATTGACTTAGACACACAAAGAAGATGGCAAAACTAAGATGGCAAAACTTATCCTGCATTTGTCAGAACTGCAATCCTTAAATGTAAAGCGTGACTGAGAAATTGCATCTGAGAGTCATGCAACAACTTCTAAGGCCTGTTAGAAATATAAAGTTTAGAACATTTAGAAAGACACAGGGTTACAGAATAATTGAAAATCTCCACTTTGAAAACAACAAAAACAACCAACCAAAAAACGAACTAGGAAACTTGAGAAAATGTAAGAAAATCTGAGAGCCAATCCTTGCAGAAAGGAGTCCAGAAGAAAAAAATGAGATTTAATAGATGCACAATTCACAAAATTGTGAGTGAATACATTCACAGAAGTCAGAAAATAGGAAGGTTGTGTCCTTTACATATTGACTAGCTCTTCTTCTTAAGGAAGAAAAATAAATTATTAACTTTGAAAAATAGAAGAAATTCAAAAGAATATTTGAAAGCACAAGAAGATTTAATTGTTTTGTATAGTTATATGGCCCTTATTAGTAACAGCTATGGCCTTTTGATCTCAGTTGACATAATTTTCTAATAGGAGAGCTAAAAGGATGAAGTAATAACAAAGGCAAACATACTACGGAACACTTAATGTAACTAATTTGCAGGAGAGTAATAAGTCTTTGATTTTGTAGTATCTTTTGTAAAGCACTATTATTTTGCCTATTTTAATATTATATTAAATATTATAATATTTCCATATGCTGCTGCTTAAAGCAAAGTCAGCAACAATAAGATGAAAATTTCTAAATGGCTTATTTTCTCTATTTTCTCTCTACTTGGTATTTTCTATCTGATATTTACATTTATCTGTTTCTATTGTGTGTATAAGGTATACATAAAATTACTAATGTGTGCCTATAAACTATTTCCCCTGTTCCCTGAGAATTTTACTTTATTATTTGTTCTTTCTACTTTCATTCTTTCTCTTCTACCCAAGTATTACAGGTTTGTCTGCTGGTTTTTCTTTCTATTTACAACTTTTCTGATCCCAATATGTATTTTAAGGCACAAAAGTATTTAGAGATGCATTTCAGATCTCATTACCTTTTTACATTCTCTGCAAATGGATAAACTCTGTCTTCCGTGATTTAACTTGAATCATTGTTTTGGTGTCTCTGTCAATTCAACCTGCAAAGGTAATGCTGTCCTTCCCTGGAGAAGTGGCCAAAATTTCTATGTGTGGAAATTTCTAACATTTTGAAAAAACTTTCATGTCTCATTGCAATGGAAATAGAAACATAAAACAAAAGGAAAAGAAAAAAAAACCAAACCACCAAGCAAATTACAACTTTGATTTAAAGTGTAAAGAAAGTAACTGTAAAAGATAGTCTCTCAAAAAAAGAAATTTCAAATTCTACATGATTTCTTTAACTAAAAGACTCAGTGAAGAGCTGAACGCATTAATTGTCACAAAGACAGGTCTGACAGAAGCACTGTAAGCCATGTCATACCTGGGAGAACCCAGATGTTCTATGGAGCTGAAGTCTCTAGCCCTCCCACAGCAGAGACTTTATCAGCCACACTGCCCAAGGGCAAACTTCCAGGTCCAGTACTGCAGGCTGTGTCCCCAAATCAGTCTTGTGTTTTAACAGAATTTCTCAAAAAATGTCTTTTTGTTTTGTTTTGCCAAGACTAGATTTTGTGCCAAAAATCTGATGGAATTTTTGTTTGTTCTTTGTTTCCTTGACCCATTCTACTTCCTAGGGTATTTCCACAAGAAGTAAGTACTGAGAAGCAGAGAGTAGCAAGAACCAACAGGCTCTGTCCTATTTTGGAAGCCTGTATTAACATTCTGACTCATGTATAAGTAAGCAAACTATGATATCAGTTCCCTAACTGGTTAGAACAAACTAAAGCATGGTGTTGCCTAAGAAAGGACTGTTTTATTCATTGAAGCAATTCCTTCATAACATAAAAGAAGAATCTTAAGTAATTTAGCAAAAAAATATTGCGTTGATTACCACAATAAATGCAACCCATGACACTGAAATAAAGCCACAGAATCACCGTGATACACTGTTTCCTGCTTGATTAGTTCTTGCTATGTAGGTTTGGTGAGACCACATTTATCCTCTCATTTTCATCAAAGTCATTAGTACTAGAAACAACTAATAGTAATTGTTTCATGTTGCCTTTTTCCTTAAAGGCTTCTGCATGCTTAGAACCAGAAGAAATTGATGTTAAATTCAGTCTAGCCTAAATATTTTAATAGTGGCCAAGAGAAAAAAACAAAACAACAAACAAATATTACTTCTTGCTTATGCCAAAATGTGAAGTGCTTCTTTTCTAAAAAACTGTTACAGATCTGGATCAACTGAGGAACAAAACATTAGGCAAACAGAAGGATATATATACTGCAGTAATCTATTACTTACAGATTCATTTTGAGTGCTTGTCCCTGCTCTAGTAATTTGCACAAACTAAACATGTGAACAATCCTAGGATCAGCCAGTGAAGCTTTATTCAACCCTTTTCATGTGAATACTTGGTAACTCTCTCAACAAAATGCTATCTTTGTGTTTCCTATCTCTAAATTATTCTTGAGTTCTTTGTAAAGATTCAGCTGGAACAATATTGATTGCTTTCAATATTGAACATCCAAGAAAACCTGTACACTACTGACTACCTGATCTACTAGGGAATACAAGGAATTTGAATTTCCTCAGGCAGCATAAAAACTTTGATCTCCTGCATTCACTGTGCATGTTCTGACCATTACACTAGACTATAAAAAGACCAAGTAAGTTAAACAAAGGGCTAACAAGGATTTCTGTAGCAACCATGAGAAGAACAAGAAGGTCATTCAGGTCTTAAATAATATGACCAGTAAATCCTTTCTGTATACTAGAAAGAAAATATTTTTTTAGGCCAAAAGATTTTGCTTTTTATATTATTATAATTGGAATAATTCCTTTTAACTGAAACGTATAAATAACACTAGCATAAAAAATAAATTTTCCCATTACACTGGCATTCCATTGTCAGAAGACCCATTACAAAGTCCTTGGACTGAAATAGACTTTCTTTGTGCATCAAAAAATAAAGATAACACTTTTACTCATATCTTTAAATGGGCTTCACTTCCAGAGTTCTTTGCTTCTACTTTAGTTCATTCATAGCACTTTGATATTAAGAAGTACCTCAAGAAAAGTGTCAAAGTAATTTTAAAATTTAGGATATTGTTTGAAGACTCACTAATGTTTCTAAATTTTCCCTTTTAAGAATTCCATTATGTGACTCTACCATAAGACTTCATAAAACTTCATTCTTCCTATCAGAGTGAAAGACTATGACAGTGAGCACATGGTGCTGAATTCTACAGTGCTAGAGCATCAACAAAAGTGTAAATCCATAGAAATACAGCAGCCTGCCAATACCTAAAAGGTACAAGAACCCTTGAGAGGGAAGGGCCCTTTTAGAAGGGCATGCAGCAGTAAGACAAGGGGATGAAATAACTTTAAACTGATTTAGATTACACATTAATAAGAAATTCTTTACTGTGAGGATGGTGAGGCACCAGAAAATGTTACCCTGAGAAGTTGTAGACGCCCTGTCCCTGGAAGTCTTCAAGGTTAGGTTGGACTGGCGCTCTTGAGCCACCTGGTCTAGTGGGAGGTGTTCCTGTCCATGGCAGGGATGTTGGAAATATTTTATCTTTAAGATACCCTCCAACCCAAAATGTTCTCTGATCCTATGAAATACATCTGAGATTTTGCCTTAGTAAATCAGCTTCATATGGAATACTTAGTGGCAAGACACCATTCATGCGAAGTGCAATCTGAATACAGTAGAATTTCAGATACAGTTTGCTTTCTTTAGTTCCTGAATAAATGAAGATTCATCCATACCATGTATGTATACCATCTCTTGCTTTCAGGTAAGAAAGAGATTTTATATATGGGATTGCTGAAGGCAGAACACCATATCATCAAGATATTTGTACGATACAGAGATGGCAGACTGCAGTATTCACAGATCTCCATGAGCATGTAATTTGTTCATAGTATTCTATGAACAGAAAGTGAGAATGCGTGTCTATTTACATATAGATTTTTTTTAAATTTTTGCACTAAGTGGCTTTCAGTACCAGATTTCATTAAACCGGAAAGTTGGAAGAACATTTTGTTTTCTTCTCTTGGCTCTTCAGTTTCTTAAACTGATTTGCAACTGTAGCACAGAAATGGTGAAATAGAAAATATATTTTATCAACATTTAGAAGCCAGAGTTGATTTGATTATCTAAGGCTTTTGTGTATGATTCTTCACTCACATCCCTCTGCTCGCATATATTTTGTCAATCTTCTCCTTGTTTGGGAGTCTGCAGGATATTCTTGCATTTTCTTGTCAGGATTTCTCCCTGAGAGAAGCCATGTTTACAGCTTCAGGGTTTGGATTTGGGAAGTTGCAGATTTTCCTCACTGTCACAGCTTTACGTCCTTCAGTTCCTGCTGAATTCCCTCTAAAGACCTCATTCTAGTTTTCCACTTAGCATTCACTTAACATGGCCAAAATAGTGTTATTTTATTTTCCAAGTTTCACATTTTTATTCTTTATGATAACCTCCACAATACTTTTTCATGCAGATATTTTATTAATTAGTATTTTGTTTCATTTGCTGTAACCATAGTTCTCGTTCCTGAGCACAAGAACTCCTATGTTTACCTTTTTCACATCACACAGTTTCTAAGCAAACTGATTTTCACGCTGATGGACAAGAAATGAGATTGCTCCCCACTATCTTTCCATATCAACATTATTATTTTTACTTCATGATCAATTTTTCCACATAATTTGTTCTTGTCTAAACATATGTGTACCAAATACATGCAGCCTCCTACATGTACAATTACTGACATAATGACTATATGAGGAAAAAAAAAATGCAGTTACAATAATACCAAAATATTTTGTCTTTTCCCTCTATCGCATCATTTCCCAAACTTTTTCTTATGAATATTTTTGGTTCAGAATTTTCTGTTATTTTCATGCTTTAGACTGGCTCAGAAATGAACGGACAAAAATATGGGGAGAAATAATCTAAATTATCTAGTGAAATGGTTGGTGTCTAATTAAGAGAACTCAGATAGAATCCCTTACCAAGTGATTGTAAGCATTCTGTTTGTTCTTTTAATAAAAAAAAACCCCAAAACTCATGAGACAGGAATTGCAAAAAATGGACCATGAGTTTTGTTTAACAATATCAATGAACTGGTAAATATAAATGCTAGAACTTTGATTTCTGGTCCTATAAAAAAATTGTTTATGTTCTATTGATCTTACTGCGAATATGTTTTAAAAAAATACATTTTTTTAAAAATACACTATTACCAGTGTACCAAAAATTTACAACATAGTTTTAAGATAGACTTTTAAGCTCATTGTATCTGCTTGATGCCTATTTGTCTGTCTGACATTCTTTTTGTGTTCATGGTACGCATGCTTGGGGTCCATTATTGATTAACTGTATTGATGTTAAATGCAAATTGAGGGCATATCTCATAAATGCCTCATGTATGCCTTGCTAGACAGCATGAAAGTTAACCTGGTCTTTTTAAAAAGCTGAGCATTATAAAAACATGTCAGTGAAGTAGAATTTTAATGAGGTGTAAATGGAGTTGCTATGGAGAAATAATATGGTATGGTGTTATGTAAAAATGTGTACAATATCAGAATTTCTTGGAACGATTCCTTGTAAAGACCACTTCTATACACTCTGATTTTTAGCTATCAATCACTTTACAAAGTCTGCCAAATAGCAGGTCACACTATCCCACTGATTACCATGTGTGTAATCTGACACACAAATCAACATGTCCCTAATAAAGAACCAGTGAAAGTCCTAACATTTCATATTCTGGAGAACTGTGTTTTGGCAGACTGTCAAATCAGGAATGCAGAGGGAAGTAGATGCAAAGAACTGGAGACTACAGAAATTCTTTTATTTTATTTTTCCATGCCATGTGCTGAGATGCCAAATGCCTTGAAATTACCTCTGTGCATCCTTTCTCTTAATACAACAGGATATGGATGAAAAAAACAGCTTCTCTCATCAGGTTTTATGAAACTGCTTCTCTATTATATGTGCCAAGTAAATCATACATTTTTCAACCCAAACAATATAAAAATCCCCTGCAGCAAGCATATAATCTTTCAGTGAATGAGGAAACAGGTAAGATGAATTTGGCAATTAGAATAAAACTGAACCAGAACTGAAGAGAACAAGACAAGAAAAAAGGAGAGACTGAGCTAGTCATTGGAGGTACATCCAGATTCACAATTGTCTCACAGCCACTTGCTCCTTGGGGAAAAATAAGGAACGGCTTACATCTAGCATAGGACATGCCTTCACAGAAACAAGGACACTACAGGCAACTCAAGGTTCCAGTTTTCTTCCCTGCACCTTAACAGGAAATACTTTTCAGCTCCTTTAATTCAGTAGACACATGTGCAAGTCAGTCCAGGATACCATCACACATTGCTTTACTTGGATTTTCTACTTCCATGAAGATAACACAACATGGGTTTGACTCAACCTGTCTTTCTCAACAGCAGTAGCTTACTGTGAAACTCAGAAGATTCCTCAGAACAAAAAATAAAGATAGAATATTGGTTAGAAGACTAGAAATAAAAGTGTGGAAAGCTAATAACAATGATATTTAATTGAAACTTTAACAGCCTGTGGCTGCTCTGTTTTCAGATACCATTTTCTACCTAATGAAGTTAATATGACAATAACTCATATACAGAATTTAGATGGGCAATCTTACACTATTACATAAACTTTTTAACATCATAAGTCTACTAACAATTTTTTATTAAATTAAGTTTTCCATAATCTATCACATAATGTTTTACACGTTTTGCTTTTCTGTATGGCCTTTTACAAAGAGCACAATGTCTATTTCCTTCGACCTTGCTATAGCTATAGCAGTATCAAGGTTGATGCTTGAGCTAATTTAGTCTTCTTTTGTAGCCCCCTGTAAGCTCTGAAGAATGTAACTGTAGTGCTACCAAGACTCAAGACTGCCAAATTCTCTGCCTACGATGCACTGCAGTCAGCTTTCTCATTGTAGATATACCCTGAGCCATATGGAAATGCACCAGGTCCACCAGAAATACTCCATTCCAGAAACTGTATTAGGACTCATTAACCAGTTCTTCAATTAGACCATTCTTTCCCCATAGAGATGTATTTCTGACTGAGCAATATTTAAAATGAAGTAATGTATCACATAAGTTTATTGATTTTTATTGACTTCAGCAATAAGCATATATAAACCAACAAAAACAAACAAATATAAATCAACTAGTTACAGATAAAATAAGAGAATTTAAAATGTGGCAAACACTACACTCAACTCTTTGAAGCTGCATTAAGTCAGTTCATAATTAAAGAGTTGTTTATGTTATGAAAAATAGTAAATGAAAATAAATAGACTTATGTCACTATGAACAACTGGCAACAAAATGCAATAATTTTATTTTAAGAAAATATTTACATGTCAAATAAAGTTGTATAGAGATGAATAAAAAATTAGTAGCTACTTGAAATATCCTAAAAGTGTGAAGATACTTATGTAAGATCCTGGCAGTGTCAGGGAATCAACTATCTTGATGTGTGAAAAAATCTAGACACAAGCACATGGGATAAGCACAGTTGAAAAGAGACTCTAAGGCACTCAAAAAAGCAAAGTGGCAACATAATAATTTAGTCCCAAGAAGTCCATAACTATTTTTTATTCATACAGTTGTTCTACATACCTTTAAAATAACAGCACAGATAAAGACAGTCTTCATTGATTTATGGTCTTTCTGAAATGATCAGATTTTTAGTTTCAGTTATGTGTACTTTCAGATAATTTATGAGGAATTTTCAGTTAGAGGTTCCCTAAAAGAGTCCCTACAAAAAAGTTACAGCTATGTTCCAGACAAATTTTCCAAAATTTTTTGTCTGCTGTAGAGACAAAATGAAAAGGCAACTGTACTTGTGCAAATTACAGGAAGTACAAGTGTGGTACAGATAATAAGATCATCATTAGACATTCCACTATGCCATCACTCATTAAGAACTCCAGGGGAAGATTCGTTTTAAGGATCACAGTTCAACAGTAATCTAGAAAAATGATCTAGCAAGTTATTGTCTGAGCAAATTCATTCTCCATGTCTATTCCCAGGGGCTATTCACACAGTATGTGTTTTCACTATCTAGATGTAGACTTCTGACTTACAGTCAACAGAGACAATAAACACTTCTAAGGTGTGATTTATTTCATTTTAAAGAGATATTAGAACAAGCTATAATACGCTATCTCAAAGTGTCCCTTTTTTTTGCAATTGTTTTTGAAGGAAGCCTAGGCTGATTAGCTGAGATTTGGATGTCTGGACTCTATATGTCTATTTAAATTTATTTCAGTTATAGAATTTCTAAAGTTTTCCAGTTCTCTCTTTCACAAAGGCCCAATTCACAAGGTTTTCTAAAAAAATCATGTTGCATTCCTGAAAATATTTGACTTGCTCTTTAATTTGTTTCTGAGTCTGCATACCACACATGTACCAGACTACTACACTGCCAAATGTATAGGCTCCAGAAGGTCATGCTTTGTCCCAAAAAAGAAACAGAGGGGCTCATGATCTCTCTGCTTAGGAATAAGTCCTAAGTGCAGCCTCGTGAGAGCCACATGAGCATTTGGTCCTGGGTTATCTCATAAATGTCTGGTGCATTTATGGGGCTATAACTTATGTGCTCCCTTTCTCCTTTTGATTTAGTAGCGAAGGTGTCCATAGTAATAATAGACATCTGTGTGTACATACATAAATACAAGATATTTACCTCGGGATTACTTTAATTTAGATCAAGTCCTGACTAATTTAGGCGTGCACTGACTTCAGTGAACATCATTCAGTCCTTGTCTGTGGAAGAAACATCCACAGCGACCTTCTTACCATCTTTACCTACTACTACTTTGCTCCTTGTAGTCTCATTTTGAGCTGATAACTGAAAGGAATAAATGTCTTCTTAATGATACAATCAGTTTCCGAATATTTTTTTTTCTTACATCTAGGAGAAAGTATTCCTAGGCCTTTAACATTTATCTCTAAACAGAAAGACTAGATGATTTTTAAGGTCCATTCCAACCCCTTAACAATCTCTGATTCTATGATATGCTTTGATCATTCAGAGTGCAACACACACATTTTCCTATGACAGATCATACTTTTATACTCTTTTTGAAGTTTTATGTCACATTCTGCTCTCTTTAGCTCATCTGGAGACATTTGTGCAAAATTCTAAATACTTGGTGTTTAGGAATGAATCATAACTCCAAATGTTCTCATTAACTCAAAATTTTCAAAATATTTGTTCTAGACGCAGAATTGAGAGCAATATTAGTCAAGATTTTGATAGAAGATGTTTCTACATCATCCCAGAAGAGTATTACAATGATTATTTTATTTCCTGTGTAAATGCATGCCTATTATAAGAAGATCTTATTTTCTTCGTTAGATGAATCAAATAGCTGAATGTATAAATAAATTGCAGTCTGAATGTCTTAGAATTTAAAAACAGTCAACAGAATCAGATCTAACATGCTTTAAAATTTTTTGCTGAATTAGTATTATTAGATTTTGACATACCATAACCAATATACATCATGAAATAATGTTTCACCTAAAACCATGCCTTCTATGATCAGTTTGCTACCTGCATATTTAAAGGCACTCTTTTGTTTACTACTTATCATCCTTATTCTAAATTTTAAAACCCATCCTTATTCTAAATTTTTTCTTCTTCCCAATTTAAAAGTTCTCAAACAATTTTGTTTACCAACTGTTTTTGTTAGCAACCTCAGGTGTCCTATTCCTCCTCATATTTCATAAATAACTGGACACATTCTGTCTTATAGGCAGATTGCATACCTGAAATTTATAAACTGTAACTGGAGATCCCCCATTTAGATTTCTGCCCTGTTTCTATCACTTTTTTTTCTTTTTGACCAATACATTTTGTAACAAAGTACAGAAGTATAAATGGGAAACTCAGTACTCATATATCTTTGTCTTGGGTTTCTATTTCTGACATACTAATCTCTGTAGTTTAAAAAAAATTAAATAGCACATCTAGAAATATGTGTCCAGCTTCAGACACTGCGTTCTCTGATTGTCAATTTTCTGTTTTATAAGGCATGTTATGCTCTTGCTCAGAAGGGTACTCATGTTAGTCTAGGCTGACCTCTTTTTTTTCCATTGGTCAATAAATTGTCAATGGCTTTGTGTGCACCTGCTAAATGAGTTTCCTTTCAGGTAAGTCTGAAGAGGAGTAAAGTTGCCAGATGCCTTTTAACTTAGAAGCTGTCTCTAACTGAGGCCAAAAGCAACCAGTGAACCAAAGGGAGGAATTCTCCCCACTGAATGCACAAGCAGATGCAGGACAACCAGAAGAGTTCTTTCCAAAAAGACAACACACAGGTCAGATATGAGAAAACTAGAACAATTAGTGTGATATAAAAAAATGGACATATTATAGAAGTGCCTTCAGAAATGACAGCTTCTACCTTCTCTTTTGCCTGGCTATTGTCTATTAGTGCTTGCCTAAATTATCGCTTACTGGAGATCAAGATTTCATGCATATCTTTCTTCTGCAGCTGGTTGGTGACAGTGAAGTTAGAATAAACATGACTGTAAACTTGGGTTCTTACAGATCTTGCACTGTACTGATTTGTATAGTGCTAAGGCAAGAATCAGGAAAACACACTACAGTTTGATTTCATTGTTACCTGCATCAGTTAGCATTTCTGTTTCAGTGAGTAAGGCCCACACAGAGGTGTTCTAAGTACTCTCATTGCTTTAGGTCTGGTCAGTTCATTGTCCAGAAGCTGGACAAGAAGTGAATATTTGAGGAACTTTCTAAGACTGCATTTGAGTTGAGAATGAGGAAGCATTGTAAAACATAAAGATCCAGCCTACTCAAGTATCATACAAGAATGGAGGAACCTAACCTTCAAACTAATAAAGGCATATCATTATTATTTCAAAGAGGTGTATGTTCTCTACCTCCACTTGATGATCTTACATTATTTAAAAAGTTTAAAATCTTAAATTCTCTCGAAGAAAATATTTCCTTTTATAAATCACACTCTGAATCATTCACAATCACATTCCCTTCCTGGGCTTTTTGTAGCCATTGTGAAGTTACATATTTTTCAAGATTCTGGAACATGTTACAAGATTTCCACAAAAAAATAACCTCTAGGTTCTAAGTAAAAACAATTATCAGCAGCAGTGCAAGCTATATGCTTACTTGCTAGTGTAAAGGAATGTTTTATGGGTTGTTCTGGTAACCATCCTTCCTCAAGATCCATTGGTTTTCTTCTTGTTTTACAAAAAACTCCTCAGGTCTCATTTTATACATATTGTAAAAGATGGAGCTATACTCATGAAAACTTTATATCTTCCATAGATGGAAGCTTATTTAACTCTGCAGTAATACAACCAGAGGCCTCTTCCTTCCCCAGAGTAGTATATTACTGGAAGGAACAAAATTATCAGAGCTGCTGAGAGGCTTGGCTTTGGTGTGGGATGGGAGAAATTCATTTAGGCTATTTCCATTGACATAGAAAAGTTATTGGAAGATAATATAAGATAAACTATGAGAGCTATATTTACTTCCCTGTAGTTTTATTTTAATTTCTGTCCAAATTTGCAATACAAACAAAAATTAATTTAATGGAAAAAATAAGAGTATTTATTTCAAAGTAAGTAGCAGGTATGTTTATTTCTTTTCTCCTTATATAGAAGACAGCTTAGATTTTTAAACATACTGTGTATATTAGTATTCATTTACAATTTTATGTCTTATATAATACTGTCACAGACTAGTAAAGAATTAGTGAAAATATAATCAGCTATTCAACTTAAAACAAATCTAACTGCAATTAAATTCAAAATTTCTCAGAAGATATTTATTATTGTTAAAAAAATCTTAAAGGAAAGATTATCTTTTGAAATTAAAACATGCATTTTTCATGCAGAATTCTGAGATTTGACCAGGTTTGAATTTAATTCTCAAAGTTGAATCAAGAAGAATATCAACAACCCAGAAAAGCTGTTGAAAAGTGAAACAATTCAAAGGATATACAGAACTACTCATCTTTTCCACCTTCATTACATCAGTCTCAACATAATGGAGAAAAGAGTGGGATAGCAGTGGCCATGAACAGAGATAATGAAGGGGATGAGTTATCTCACTGTTAAAAACATGCAGTCTTCATAACTTGCCTAAGGTCTTTCCTCAAGACTGTCCTTAAAAAAGCCTCTGATCTTATTTACTTCTCTCAAAGCCTTAGAAAATGGTGAAACTCAAATAAGAGTAGGCATAGAAATAATGTACTTAATTAGTACTTGGTGCTGAAAATCTCCAAAGTGCCCTACAAATATAGACTAATCATCATAAGATCATTTTTACGGAGAGATAAATGTTTATATGCTAATAAAAAAGTTTTAAAAATATTCCCCAATGTTAAATGTCTTGGCTCAAGGTTAAAGCAAAACAGCCCAAGAATTTGGAAATTAAAAATTCATAGGTTTTCATCTACATGACATGTTTAATCTAAGTTCAGGGGCAAAAGTAGCTTCTAATTAACAGGAAAAGAGAAAGCTAATTACATTGTTGACAAATTTCATTGTCACAAAAACTTGCAATTATAAAATATGAACATTTCCATATGATAAATTTGTAAGAATATTTATTTACTATTATTTATTTAAATTCAGGAAATGTAAGGCTCCCATTGCCCTCTCCTTGCAGGAGAAATGTACCATCTCTCTAATCACCTTTGCGGTCCTCCCTTGGCCTTGCTCCAACAGGTCCATGTCCTTCCTGTGTTGAGCATCCCAGAGAGGGATGCAGCACTGCGGGTGGGCTCTCACCAGAGCTGAGCAGAAGGGCAGAATCCTCTCCCTTGCCCTGTTGGCCCTGCTGGTTTGGATGCAGCCCAGGGTACAAGTGGTTTTCTGGGCTGCAAGGGCACATTGCCAGGTCATGTCCAGCCTCCCTTTGACCAGCACCCTCAAATATTTCCTGGCAGAGTTGCTCTCAGTTTGTTCACCCCCCCGCCTGCCTTTGTACTGGCTCTTACTTGGTTATTTCTACCCACTGCCCATATATGCTATTAACAGAATTTGAATTGTGATGTGAGACAGCCCTTTTGTTAGAGAAACTGTTTCATCCTGACCAGACATATCCTCAACACTGACACATTGTCCCACCAATGTGGCATTCTGCTTGCCACAGAAACCAAAGGGAGACAAAATGGACTTTGTACAGTGAGAAAAGGACCTTCAGCAAACCTTTCTAGAAGCTCTGTTGGTCCACGTGAGGTTCCATGGAGGTAATCACTCACATTTTCCTAAAACAGAGAAATATTCTCCTGCTGATCTGCATTTTAAAGGCTACAAGGGAGAAGAAGAGGGGAAAAAAGATTTAAAGGAGTTTGGATGTGTCTAAGTTAAAGGGGAATCTTAGACTTTCTCTTTGTTTGTCAACTCCTCAACTGAAGACTCAGAGAGGTGAAAATGGTGCATTTTATACCTACAGGATATCTCATCTATGAAGGGTGATTATTACTGCTTTTTGTGAGCTTTTGAGCTACTAAAGTCTTTCTCTGAAGTGAAAGAGAAATAATCACCACCCTTCACAGCAGAGATTTTATTTGTTCTGCAAGAAGTCGTGTCTTCATAAAAGCCCACATTTGAAGACTGAATTAGTAAGCACATCAGCTTCAGTCAGTCAGTTTTTATTTCTGCTTTCTATCCTTAAGGAGGAATGCTAGTTCTTGATTCTCCCATGGAAGGAGGCCAAGCTCTTTGACAGAAGGAGAAATCCTATGGAACATCAGGAATGTACATGTCACAGGGAATAGCAACCCACAAGCTCTGTGGAGCTCAAACTTTTCCATCAGCTGAAAGTATATTATATATCGAAAGTTTTTTCAGATAAAAAATAGTAACCATTTTTTGTGAGTTTTTCAAAACACATTGACCCTCCCCCCATAAACTTGAAGACCCAAGTTTCTATTTAAAATTTGTGTATTAAAGTTAAATGATTCCAGCGGCGCTTATGACAATTGTTTGTGTTTTTTTTAAACATACTTAATTTTCAAAACTATGTGTTCTCTTTGCTGGCTGACCTGGGTAGAAGCAGCACACAGCTATAACATCTTGACACCCACTAAAGTATGCAGTAATTTTCTGCACTATATATCTAAGGAGTGTTTTATACATTGTTAATGGTGCCTGGATTGCCTCAGCATATGGAGTTCTGCATGATATTATTTTGTACTTCTGAAATACTACTGTCACTGAGTGTTGCATTAATATATTAATACACTGAGTATCATGCTGCCCCTGACTCAAAAGAGACTGCACTTACATGTTTCTAATTTGAAAATGGATGTGATCTGTAAAATTCAGAGTAGGCTTTCAAGACTCTAATCCCTCAAAGAGGAATGGTAACACTATGCCTCTCAGAGTACAAGTAGAATTTGCTTTGAGTATTTTTCTCTTTATACAAGAAATAGAATTGTATTAACTTCACTGAATTTAGAGTCTATCTTCCCCAACACTTAATTCTAGTGTATTCACTCTGTAAGTCTTATCTGGATGATTTCACATTTCTATTCTCATTCTAGTTAGCCACTTGCTGTTTAAAACATTTAACAGCTCTGAACGCACTTAGGAGTATGTAGTCGTGCTTTCAGGATTTTAGGCTTTTGCCATGGTGCCCACTGTAAATGCAGGCACTGATTCGTGAGTTTTGTAATCTGGGCCTTCTTGTAAATTAGGTTTATGGATTTGTCCTGAAATCTGCATACTGAAAAACACCATTCAATTGAAAAAAAAAAAACATTTTTAATCATTATAAAACTGAAACAAGCTATGATACTCATGGTAAAACCTGCCCGTCTTTGGCAATTAGAAATCAGTGAGATGTGTTGGATGTATTCACCAGCAATTTAATGGCTATGGAGTTGCTCCTGAGGAGCCTGAGGTTGGATTACCTTAACACTGCTGTAATCTCCAAACCCCCAGAAGCCTCTTGCTGCACATAACAATGTGTGATTGGTCCCACCTGCTATCCCAAAGTCTTCAAAATGCCTAAGAAAATCCCTGCCACACATCTCTAATTCTGAACTCATTTGCCCATGTCCCATAAAAACCACAAGAAACTCTGTGTGAAGGACTTTGTATGGCCACCCATGTTATGCAAAATGACTCTATTGCAACTGGATGAAGGGAAACAACTCCTACCTCAAGAACTTGAGGGAGAATCAAAGACGGGAGATAGAACAGAAGGAGAGACAGTTTACATAAAACTTTTCATACAGCTGTCTCCTTTTCCAAGGTAGCACAAAATGAGCTCACTACTTGTGGAAAGCCTAGGAAAGATACTGAATTGCAGCTCTTTAAATATAGTTTAAAAAAAAAAAGCCAATGAAAGTAGGCAGTAAACCATATTAATCTATAACACAAATTTGAATTTCTCTGATGTCACTATAACTTAGAAAATGTCAAAGTTTGTTTTCTATAACACTGTACTACATATACTTTATACACCATGCTGCAATGTGGTGGGCTGACCTTGGCTGGCCACCAGGTGCTCACCAAGCCACCCTCCTCCCCATCATCAGCACGCCAGGAGGATAAAATAAGAAAAGATCATGGGTCAAGATAAAGTCAGGGAGATCACCCACTAGTTACTGTCTTGGGCAAAATACACTAATCTTTAGGGAAACAGATTTAGTTTTTTGGCAATTAAAAATAGAGTTGCATAGAAAGAAACAAAAATAAATCAAAAAATACCTCTCACAAGCTACTTCCTTCTTCTAGGCAGAACCTCATTTCTGACATTTCTACATCCTACCTCCCATGTGGCACAGGAGGATGGGGAATTAATTTTGCCTCCAATGCTTCTTTCTGCTCACACTCTTCCTCTACTCCAGTAGTACTCCAGACCAGGGTGAGGTCCTTCCCACAGAAAATTCTCCTTCATGAACTGTTCCAGCGTGAGTCCTTCCTATGGGCTGCAGTTATTCAAGTACTGCTCCAGCATGGACTTCATCGTGGTACATTCTTTCAGGAGTAGGCTGCTCCAGCATGGATTCCCCACAATATTACAGGTCCTGCCAGAAAATCTTCTGCAGTGTGGATTCCTTTGTACGGGCCACAGTTCCTGCCAGAAGTCTGCTCTGTCATGGGCTCCCATGGGCTGCACAGCACATGCACCAGTTCTGGTGTGTTCCACAGTCCCACAGTAGGGGTATCTGCTCCACTACGGTCTTCTCCACGGGCTTCAGCAGACTCTGCTCCAGCATCTGGAGGACCCCTTTCACTCCTCTTACTATTCTCAGTTGCTGCACAATTTTTTTAATCCTATCTTAAATAAGTTATCACAGATACCACCAGAGGTGCTGATGGGTTCAGATTTCAGCAGTAGCATGTCTATTTTACTGCTGGCTTAAACTGACTTTGACATGGGGACAATTCCCAGTCCTTTCTCACACAAGACACTTCTGCAGCCTCTAGAACCAATTAGAACCTAATGCCATTAGAATCTAATACAGATCAATAGAAAAAACATGTCCCAAGTTTACGAGGGGATGGGAATGATTTTCAGATCTCTAATGGGATTGAAAATTGTCAGTTTCCCAGAAAATGCTTAGCATATTTAACAATCCTTTATCAACCAGACAGATTAAAATATAGTTAATTTATTAACTATAAATTATTAACAGAGTTAAGACATATGTGATAAGAAACATTCGATCTGGGAAGAATATTAAGTGTTGAAAAGGAAAAAAAATATATATATATTCATGAAAAATTGCATCATACTAGTTGCTATAATGGTTCTACAGCAAGTAAAGTAATGATCAGTGTTCAGGTGAATGACAGCTCTACCAGAATTGCAATCGGTCATAAACCAAACATCTTCTGTCTTAAAGAAATGGTCTACAGTCTTCGGAACTGAAACTAGGGGTTCATTTTCATTAGATAAACAGAAAACAATAATGTATTTTTATCACATAATTTATTGCATTATGTTTCCAGATTACAAGAGTCTTAAAACTCATGCCCTTCACATAATAATAATGACTAATGACTGAGGAATGACATCTGATATATCGCTGGTTCACTTTTTACAATTTTGCTGCCTCTGTTAGCTAGCAAAAACGACTTTGTGCAAGGGGACCAAATTTATTTGGCTTCCTAAAGAAATTACTATTCAACAAATATGCTAATTATTAAATATTGGTCAACAGGTGCACAGCACCAATGGCACATTATGCGATTTTCATTCCTAACCATGCTGAACACAGATGTGTCTATATTTAGAAATAAGCCACATTCTGTAATTAATAGAATACTCAATTCAAGTTTATTCAAATGAAATGCACTGAAGAGTTGAAAATATCTTAGCATATGTAAGGTTTCCTCACAAAGAGGAAGTTCTCATAGATCAAGTTATGGCTTTGAAAAAACATCAAGTCAGAACAATAAGGAGAAAATTCAGAGCTCTGTAATTTTCTTACAGACTTTTTCACTAAGGTGGTACCACAATAAAGAAGCAAACTGCCTTTCTCAAAATCAGTAGCTTTATTTTTATGTAAATTTTATTATTGCTGAATAAGATTTGTGACTTTTTAGAAAAGTCACAAAATTGTCAGAGGTTTTCAGTGTTTACCACATTGCAATTTAAAAGACAGAAAAAGAAAATGCTGCAGAAAAGAAGCACAACATATTAACACAAATGGTGAAGTTGAAATTAAATACACAATTCTTTATTTTAATTCTTTATTAACAGAGTAAAACAATCAGCTAGGGGTGAGTCAGGAGCAAAGAACTTGTTTCTCAATATGTCAAAGAAAAGATTTATTAATATAAGGTACTTCAAGAGCAGGACAAGAAATAGAAAGGCTTTGAAATCACTGTCTTTGAAGTTGCTTATGGCAAGACATGACACCCCATCAGAGAAATCAATTCCCCAGCTATTCAGGATTTACTAAAAAACCAACCCACTATAAAAGCTTTTTACTGGAATATTCTGTGACTATAAAAATCACAGAAGTTAATAAAAAATCCTAAAAGTTAGGAGCTATACATGGGTTGGAAATATCTGGCTAATTTTCTCAGTTTTGAAGTAAATTCTGATTAAGGAAAAATAAAGGAAAGATAAAGCTAATGGCAAACTCCCTTGACTTATGTCTCAGTCCTGCACAGATTCCTGTTCAGAAAAAACATGCAAAAAGATATTTTTCCCTCAAGATCTGGAAATAAATTGAACTTTAATGAAGATGAAAATTACAGTTTAACGAGATCTTTTCCAAGTTCAGCTTCATCCTATTTCCCATTTACTTACATGAGACAAAAAGACAAAAATAGCTCTAAAATGTATTTGGTTGTTACCAGTATTTTGGCCTAACTTAGCAAGAAGAGTCTGACAGGTATGAAAGAGATGTGAATATTCTGAATAAATATATCAGCTGGTTTCATAACTGCATTACTTTTTCTGTGCAGGTAAAAAGTTCTACTGACGTCAGCAGAGCTACAGTAGTGCAGACAGGCTACAGCATTTGTTCCAGTGAAAGTTTGACTACTCATGGAACCAGACAATTTTACAGCTCTCTATTCACCAGTTACAGATATATTAAAGATCAAAATCTGCAGTATGAATGGTATTATTAACCCAAATTTCTATTTCTGAGTAAAGTGGAAAAATATGGTGTTGGGACAAATTACTTCAAAACCCAGTTTCTTTCTGCAGAATAGAAGTCCTTGACGACAAGGAAAACCACTTTGACCAGTGGTGTGGATTATGAAGGATGAACTAGGAAAGAGTTATCAAAAAAGGGAGGCATCTCAAGACAGATTTTTTATCGGTAATGAAGAGAAACGGGGACAACTGACTCAGTGATCAGAATTTGATTTTACTGTGGGCTACATGAACTTATATACCATTCTAGGAAAGCTAGTAATTTTTTTACCACAATGATTGAGTTAAATATCATAAAAACATACATTTCTTGCAGAATCTCTTCTACTTGATTCAATCTTCTTGCAATCTTCAAAGCTCTGTTTGTTCCTGCCAAGGCATCCTGGCTATCAGATCTGTTATGCTAATCAAGTCCAAAGTACTTTCTGATTTCACCATAACCTTTCTGTTCAACCTCAAAATGAATGATTTACAGTGACTAGACAAAGCAATGTAGTAGTTGTGAAGTTTTGGCTTCCATTTCATAGTTTTTGGCTATTTTAGGGCTGGAGGTTGACAAGAAGCACAGTTTATTCCTATGCTGTGATCCTCCATCATATTATAGGGCTACAGACTGAAGATACTGGAAGTGGGACTATCTGCTTGGGTTAAGAAATATTCCTTTTCCTTCTGGGATGAAAGTGATAAAACGTTAATAGCTTGTTCACCTTTATTCACCTCAATTTCAGCAATATTTAGTAAGTTAGATTTATAACTAGGTAGGCTTGTTAGTTCTTTACAATATGCACCTCATACCCACCGCAGACAAAGGAGCCAGGTCATAGAAATACAAGAGTCTTGAGCAGTTTTGGTCACTGCAATATAAGAAAGATGTTAAACTCTAAGAGAGAGTCCAATGAGCAATGAAGGGCCTTGAGGAGAAGCCATGTGAGGAGTGGCTGAAGGCACTTGATCTGTTCAGCCTGGCAAAGAGGAGACTGAGGGGAGACCCCACTGCAGTTACAATTTCCTCCTGAGGGGAAGAGAAGGGGCAGGCACTGATCTCAGTGGTGTCCAGGGACAGGACCCAAGGGAATGGCCTGAAGTTGTGTCAGGGAAGGTTTAGGTTGGATATTAGGAAAAGGCTTTTCACCCAGAGGGTGGCTGGGCGCTGGAATGGGCTTCCCAGGGCAGTGGTCATAGCACCATGCCTGACAGAGTTCAAGTGTTTAGGCAATGCTCTTGGGCACATGGCGTGACTCTTGGGGATATTCCTGTGCAGGGCTAGGATTTCGACCCAGTGATCATTTTGGGCTCATTCCACCTCAGCACAGTCTCTGATTCTGTGATTCTGTATCAGCAAAATACAGAAACAATATGACTAGAACCTGACAATCCCCCACAATGCACTTAAATGCCTTGTATGTGAAGGGGAAATAGAAGAATAGATCATTCTTTTCTTCGTCATTGAGTGACATACAATAGTTTTATTAT
Organism: Parus major; assembly: GCF_001522545.3. Taxonomy (NCBI): domain Eukaryota; kingdom Metazoa; phylum Chordata; class Aves; order Passeriformes; family Paridae; genus Parus; species Parus major. The sequence continues at coordinate 21,376,871 of NC_031768.1, forward strand.
TAACTCACTTTGTCTATATTAATTTCCACTCATGTCTTTATGTTTGCCTTAGAATTTTTGGTTTTTGAAAAAGTTATCCACTTCAGGATAAAATGAATAAATAGAACATGAAGACTAAAGCAGTAGAAACAGAAGTCACTAGTGCAAATGTATCACAGTGCAATGCCCTTTTTACTGTAACATGACATGTTCTTAGAGCACCTCCAGGCCATGCCAGTCTCATTTCAGACTACAGAGCATATTACTGCAGATTGCACTTGCATGTGCACCCTCTCCTCAGCTCTTCTACTTGTCTGTTTCATGCACTACTGCCTTCACCTTGCTCTAGTTTAAAAATAACTCAAAGCAGAGGCAATGCTAAGTGCATTTTGTTCTGGTTTCATCTGAGGTGGAGTTAGTTTTCTTCCTAGCAGCTGGTACAGTGCTGTGTTCTGGTTTTAGTATGAGAATAATGTTGATAACACACTGAAGTTTTAGTTGTTGCTGAGAAGTGCTTACTGTAAGTCAAGGACTTTCCAGTTTCCTGTACTCAGCCAGTGAGGAGGTGCACAAGAAGCTGGTGGGAGCATGGCCAGGACAGTTTACCCAAATAGGTCAAAGGGATATCTGCATCGGTCAGCGAGTTTTGAGCAGTTGTATTGTGCCTTTCACTTGCCTTTCTTGGGTTTAATTTATACCTGTCTCTCCTTTTCATTATTATTATTATTATTAGCATTTTTAGCATTATTAATACAATTATATTTTACTTATAAACTTTAAATTTTCTTTTAAGGTTTGGTTATAAAATTATACTTTATCTGAATTGTTCTTATCTCAACCCATGTTTTATTTTTTCAATTGTCCTCCCCATTCCACAGATAGTGGCAGAAAGAGCAAGTGTCAGTACAGTACTAAGCTTCCAGATGGCAATAAACCATAAGGACCCCTTTTGGTGCCTGGTGTGAAGCACAAAGGGTTGAGAAAACAAATCTGACCAGAGTGTGTTAAAAGTAAGTTGTCATAAGTATTCACTGTATAGATTTCATAGTTGCTGGTCACAATTTATTTCTTCTCAGACTTGCACTTGTTCTAAGGGTTGTGCAGCAGCCATGATAAACATCCAATCAAGAAGCAATGATAAAGATCCCTGTGGTGATCTTTATCATTCATAGGGTCTGGGCTAAGACTATAATTTTGTTGTACTTCCTAGGATTGGCCTGGCCTAGTATATAGAGTCACTGGCCATGAAACTAATCCAGTGAGTGTTCTTGGCATCGTTGTCACCTCTGTGCTTGGAACCTATTATTTTTCCTGTTCTCCTCAGACAGTCAGCCTATGGGGGAGACAACTTCCTGCCTGCCTGCCTCCCTTCCTCCCTCCCTCCCTCGTTCTTTTTTGCCAGGAACTAGAAGGTCCTGCATATGGTTCATGTCTTGTTTAAGTTGGACAACTATTGAAGAAGATCACCCAAAAATCCACCCCAAGTTTGGACAGATAGGAGCATCAGAAAGTGCATGATAGCATTGGCAAGCATGGTCTGTGGGCACCCCCAATGTTTTGTAATCTCACCTCTGAAAAAGTGCAGAATCTAGAAAAACACTCAAAATATTTGAAAAAAAGTATGCTGTCAGCTTGTAATTCCAGAGAGACACAAATCACTGCTACATGCCTAGATGTACACAAAGAAAGTGTTGATGTGGTGTTTAGGGACAGTGGTGGATCTGGAACTGCTGGGTTACTTGTAGGACTTGCTGGTCTTAAAGGTCTTTTCCAACCTAAACTATCCAATGATTCAATTCTATGCTGGGGATTGTTGTAAAGAGTGTTTTAGGTTGGTCAAAGAATCATGACTTTTGAGTCCTATTCAGTATTTGTAAATTCCCTTAGAGGGAAAAGTAGGTCTTTGTTTCTGACATTTTTATGCTATAATACACTAAACTCTTTCAAGTTTAGGTGAAGAGGAAGAATTAGCACACATTGTTTAAAATACAATTACAACACTCATGGAACAGACATTCCTTCTTAATTGAATCAGCAAGGTTAGTTCACATAGAAATTATTCTGATTACAAATACCCTCTCATTCCTTCTCTACAGACTGTGACCACGCACACTTCGTGCAGTCAGCACATGCACACTTATTGCCACTAGCTCAGAAACAGGGCACTTGTGACACACAATAATGAGAAATAGACCTGCCTTTCTTATAGGATCTTAGTGCCCTGCTGTCACAATGGCAGTGACAAATTGTATGGTTTAATGGAACATATTAAAAAATTCCTTTTTTGAGTTCTTTGTATAAAGATATTTCACTATTGTGATATTTATAACATGTTAATGGAGTCCCTTGCATGGACCAATCTTTTAAATTTAATAGAAAAGGACAAAGTATCATAGTTTCTTTATTATTTGGAGATTTTTTTCACAATATTTTTATGATTTTGGAACCCTGAGACTGAGAATAATGATTTCTCAAAATTATTACACATTTATCTAATTCTACTCTACTGCAAGATAACATTATGTAAAATACACATTCATATGTGTGTAATGCTTCTTCAATAAGAAGTTGTTTAAATTATTATCAATATATTGTTAAATATAATCCTAATTTAACTAACAGTTAATGGTAGTACTTTTTCATTCTTGTCCCCATTTATCAGAACCTGAGACTTTAAATTTGTGTCTGCATTTATTTCATAATACATTTCAGAAATTTATTTTTGTGGGGTTCTTCTATTTTTCAGCTAAATATTAAAACTATGTTCTGTTTCAAAGCAAGACAAAGGCTCAGAATTCTTGACTTTCATACCCAGAACTTGATCAGGAAATATAAGTTTCTCAGATCTTTGCTACTGAATGTTCATATAATGCAAATTAAGTGGTCCATTTTATAGTTTTGCTTTGAGCTTGTAACTTTTATTTTCTGAGAGGCTCATTGATGAAAACATCTTTTTTTTTTTTGTCAAAATAGGGAGAAAATTATGAATATTATAAAATAAATTAAAATAAGGACCAAAATTAAAAATTTTATTTGAGCTGAAAAATCACAGAAAAAAAGCATACATTTGAAAAATAACAAAGTACTTTTCCATCAAAACACTAATCAGAATGACTCAAAAGCACTTGTAGAATATATTTATAAATATAGATAAATAAAAAGTTCAATCATTCATTTATTCATTCATCTAAAAAAGATATCAATCTTCTCATATGTGAAAATTTCCTGTTGTCCTACTTCAGCCCTGTAGTGAGTACTTTAAATTAAGCTTCTCTGATCTTCAGCTATTAAGGGTCCCACACTGCTGCTCTCTTTATAGTTTTCCAACACCTCTTTACCTTTGATTCTTATTTCATTCCCAGAGGTGGCTTCAGTTCTGTGCTTTTGTAATTATTTGAGCTGAACATTTAAATATAAATTTGCTTAACAAATATGTTATTTCCCAAGTGACAGAATTGTATGTGCTGAATGAAGTATATCATGTAAATACAAGGAAGGTGAATAAAGCTGTGGGAGGAGATTTAGCTCCTGCTTTTAGAACAGCAGTAACCATAATTTCTCTCAATCAGATAGTAGTTTTACAGAAAAACCTATTTGAACTGGTTTTAGAACTATCTCTATCACAAATGAGTTTGCTGTTAAATACACTTTTTTTGAGGTGTTTTAGTAATTTTTTTTAATTATTAGAGTGGTTCTGTTGGTTGGTAATGCAAACTTATTTTCTGATTTATGATAAAAGTAAATAGTGCTAGTAGCTTAAAACATCGTATTAATATTTCTCTGCTATTTTGCTTATTAACATTAGGTCCATATATTGCTCTTAGCTGTACAGCTATTTATAACAGAAATTTGAATAATGATGTTTGAAACAAACATCAGCTCAAGAGCAAAAGAACAAAAGACCACATGCAAGTGCTGGAAAAACTGTTTCTCACAAAACCAAAGGACTAGTCCTGAGCTTTGATGAAACAAACAGAAAAATATAAAAAATCATGTCTATTTCTGTGGAAGAATGACTTCTTGCACATTGTGTTTATACAAAAATTAAGTTAACGCTTACTTCTAGCACAGGAAAGACAGGCTCAAGTGGTGGAAATAATTATGTTACTAGGAAGCTGTGCACATGTTCCATCTATGCTGAGTTCAGAGCTTCATTAAGGAGCACAGAGACATATTTGTGTCCTGTTATCTATAGTCATGTTTGGCTCTTTAGAATACTCTACCTGGGCTCCAGACTGCACACCAGAAAGTTGCAGATGTCCTATAGATCCTTTGTTATATCTGTCTGTGCCACCTTGAAGTCTTTAGTACCAACACTAGATCCACAGGCTCATGCTGCATAATCATTTCCACAGAATTCTGAACAGCAGGTATAGGGTTCAACTTTAGAACAGATGTTCTAAGGTACCAACCATGTAGGAAGGTGCCAACAGAGAAGCCAAGCTCTGTCTCAGTGGAGATGTACTTAAAGCAGATAACATAATTAATCATAAGAGATAATATAATAATATAAGAGATATCAGATAACCCTAAACCAGTTACCTATTAACTCAATTTGACATCTTAAATATAGGGTTTTAGTAATATTTTAAGTGACTTAATGTATCCTGTCTGGCCTTGGTTTAACTTGTCTCCTGAAGCTGCGCTGTTAATTCTATTATACTGGTATCCCAGATAAAGCATGGTATAGAAAATATTATTAGATTCTTCTGCTTACTGATTAGAATTAATCTTTGAAAGTTTTTTAAGGTAATGTAGGTGCATCAATAGCATGAAGATATCTGAGATATTATACAGGGCCCTCTTACTCCTAATATGCAAACATCATCCCTTGCATACTTCAGAGTACTGACAGATAGCTCACTTAAGTTCTAAGCCTGTATTTAGGATATATATTAATTTTTTTAATAAACTATCCAAGATATTATTCAGTCATTGTTGAAATACTAAATTGTACTAAAAACATTTCTGATTAATTCCACATAGATTCTTTCTCCTAGTTGTAGACTAAAGTTTCCATCATGTAATGGACCTATATAGAAATTGTTACCACTAGTCACATTCTGTTAATGTTGGTTCCTTTCAGCCAGCCAAGTTGAAATATCTGTTAATTAACTGACTGGAATGACTAACATTTTTATCTGTTTTGAAAATTAAATTCACTGTCTTCTCCCTCTAAAGACAAACATGGGAATGCCACCATGCAATTTATTCTACCTTATCTTAACAAAACAGTATAAGTTAAGCTATGACAAGGAAAATTTTTAGTGTTTATCTTAAAATTGCAGAAATTAAGATACAATTAATATCTGTAACACCTGCCACATAATCCATCTCTACTTGGTCTTAAAGTTCCATAAATTTTTATCAAGGCAGGGCATAAATTAATTTTGCTTATATGAAAAATAAGGGAATGTCTTAAATTGTAAACTACAGATATTAACAACTTATCCTAAGTGATTTTATTCTGGATGCTCACACAGACATTTATTCCTCTGTTATGATGGTGAAGATAAATTAGGCATTTCCTTTAAGAAATTTATTTCTTTAGAGATCCAGAATTTTTGTTCAGATATCTGATGTCTCATTAAAATAAATAAATAATAAACTAGGTTAGACAGAGATGAATCACAGTCAAAAATCGTGGAGGTTTGAATCCTAGTGTCTTCATTGTGACTAAGTAATTAAAATCAATAAATTTTGTTAGCTTCATATCTGATTGCCCAAAACACAATGCTATTTCTGGTATTTTGGTAGGTACATACCACTAATCATCAACTGCATAAACATACCCATGGCCATGTGGTCTAAACCTTTTCAAGGGTTTTTGAAGACCTATTATTTGAAAGTCAGCATACCTACCTTCAATGTCTGGATATTTTAAAAATTTTACTAATAATACAGATGGGAACAAATGTTTCTTTTTCTCATGAAAAGCTAAAAAGCTTTACAGCTTTACAGTGACTTTCAGCAAAGTTTTTAAAACCTTCAAAAGATTTGTCCAGATAAAAACTCAAGAGACAGAGTGAAGCTCAAAATCTCCTAATTCCAAGCAGATGGTCTTTAGAAAGTCTGAAAAAATCATTGCTGGAGACCACAGAGTCCAAAAAAATCTAGCTATGGTTTAAAGAACTTATATCTCCATAGACAGTCTGGACAGAGCAAACAAACTCTGTAGGCTAACAGTGATTTAAGTTATTTAAGCTGTGATTTAAGAGACTTCAAAGTTTTAGCCACACTTCATTAAAACCCATCATAAGATATATTGTTTAAATAAAGGTTTTTTTTGTGGAATTCCAGGGTCCTAACACATTTTGTTTCAAGGAGCTACAGGTGAGGCATGGGAAGCATAGTTTCACCAATCAAAGCATTCAGTGGCAAAACTTTAGTCTCCATGTGTACCGCTTGGCTTCTCACTCCCACGCTGTTGTGTGACACCTCCCAGTTGTGCCGAAGCAACTGCTTCTGAGTTCAGCCTGGAAGACAGCCAGGGGCTGATACATTTTTAAAAGAGATTCTCCACTTCTACCTCTATTTCAAGAAGGTTTTCTGCATAGATCAGTTGCATCATCCCACAAATACTGGTGTGAGAATGACTGAGAAGTGTTGCTCTGTTATTGGCAACAAAAAGCCAAGGGCTGTTGGTAGGGGGAGAGCTGCTTTCACTGGGGCTGTCACAGACATCACTTGTTGAACCCTCATAGTCTGAAACTGACACTCCAAAACCATGCAGTTTCTAGGACTTGGATGATTTGACCAACAGGCAAACACACAGGTTGATCCACAAAAGCTTCTGAAAATTATCGTTCAGTTTTCCAGAGTACTCAGAAATAACACATCTTTTTCTACAGTACTTAATACATTTTAAAGCAATCTTACAGTGGTGAAATCTAGCCACTAGAGTTCCTAGGCTAGAATGGAAAAAAATATAATTCTCCCTGCCACTTGTAATTGTACTCAGCTTGCTGAGCAGCAAAACAAAGCAGAATCAGGTCCATGCTCCTGGAGCAATTGCAGTCTGCAACATCCTCTGTGTGAAGTCTTACTACCTCAGTATTCATCTTCTGGAGTTTTTTAAATCATCCCTATTTTACAAAGAACCTACCCAGATGTTTAGCACTGAGGAAAAATATTAAAGAAACAACACTCAATCATTATTCTTAGGCAAAAACCAAAAACCCACAAAAATTAAAAACTGTAATGAAGGTCAAGCTATTTTGCAAGTTATTTCATGATTTTCTTCCCAAGGCTCCAGCCACACTATTCATGTTAACTACTTGTGTTAGCCACACTTGTTTGCAGTTCTAACTAGAAAAGCAGATCAAGAACTCAGGTTAGGAAAAAAAAGGAAACCAAGCAAAAAAAATAATGGAGGACAGAAAAAATGGTGGTGCAAGATGAATTTGGAGGATGGGAGTTATAGGCACTGATTTATGGTTATGAAATGCCTAAATTGCCAGTGCCTTACCTGACATGTAAGCTTCATGTGTAGGATAAAATTGAAAATGAAGTATTTTTGTGCCAGCTGGCAGTCTGGATATACTCTCTGCTGCCTACACATAAGGAAGTGTATGTGCATATTGCTTTATTGATTTTACTCTTTCAAGAAAAGAATAAATACATTATTAAACCAGTAACAGCTCTTTTTATTAAAAAGCATCACATGTATGCTAGGTTCACATGATAGATGGTTCATTCTCTCATGTAAATTATGTTTTCAAGTGCAAAACACAGAGTAATTTTTTTGTGGCTTATCTGTTTTAAATATAAATTTTAAGAAAATTATGCAAGAAAACAACCTTGTATTATCTTTAGAATCAGTTTTTCCTAAACTTTCATACTTGTTACACCAAGCAATATCTATGTAATTAGAGCTTCCAAGAAAAGCTCTGGTTTTCTAGAATGATTCTATTATCTTTAAGGTTTTTTTATTCATTTCTGTTAACTGAAAACTTGCAGGAATAGAATTACTTGAATAAATTAGTTTTTCTCTAATAGACAAAGAGCAGCTTTAATTCTCACTGTTATAAGAAGCATCTTCCCTTCATAACAAACTCTGTTATTATAAACCCAGTTGTTAAAAAGAGAAATGTTATTACCTATTATATAGGTAAAATGCAAACTGATTTCAGAGCACATAAATAGGGAGAGAGAGACTAGGAAATCCATCAGGAAAGGAAAAAACCCCAAAAACTCAACACATACTTTTAAAGCTAAATAAGAGGGAAATGAAAATCTAAACATCTCAAATGATTAGGTAACACATTCCTGAAATAGACATCGTTCTTTGTCATAGCATTTAACTTCATACATGAATTAAAAATAAAAACAAACCCAAAGAAAAAAACTATTAAAAATTGTGACTGTGATGCTAATTCAGTTAGCAAAATTAAGCCTTCAGTACCTGTATACATCCCCAAAATCATATGTTTGTATAGGGATTGTGGTCATGTTTTTTTCGTTTGCATTGTAGTGACATATGTTAGGTATTTGAAAAAACCCACATGAGAAGTACATACATTAACAGTAGTGTAAAACATTGAGCTCTCAATTGTGCTAATTAAAAAGCATATTGCATTTTGCCTGCTTAACATATCTCCATTTGCAATCTAATCCACGTCAGGGGAAAAAACAGAATATCCCAACATTTCTGATTAAGCATTAAATAGAAGAACCAACTAGTGTTTTCAGAATTTAGAGTGTTATTTCTTTTAAAAGATGAATATATTTAGCAGCACAGTAAAGAACAATGCCCTAGCTACTAAAAAAGGTTAAGTACTTGCATAATGTTTCCATCTCTTCATTTTCTGAAAGAAGTATAATAATAATAATTACACTTTATAATAGAATTTAGTTTAGTGCCTAACTGTGTTTTGATTTCTTAGGATTAGCAGTCGGCGCTGTAATTGTTATTCCTTCTGATTGCAAGAAGTACAGCATTTAACCAGTCAGTTCTCATTTAGTATTTCACAGACTGTATCGTTTTAGAGACTGATTTACAGGTAATGAAGTAACCTATATTTAGATATTTTTCAGGGATGATTCTTTTGGTATTTTTAGTTGGAAATTAAATGTGAACATTCTAGGTACTAAATGAATAATGCTGCTAATATGCATAAAGTTACTGCATTTTTTTAAAAATAGGATTTAAAATCTTACTTATTTTTACTTGTGTTAAAACTGGAAGCAGAAAATAGACTTTCATATCTGCATTTTATTTAGTTGGCAAGTTCACCTTTCTGACACACATAACATACAAGAACAGATCAATTGTAAGATTCATAAAATGGAATATTTGAATAGTGATTAGATGTTGAATCAATACTTATGTCAAACCAATCTAAAATGTTTTATTTATTGGACTGTGAAGCACCTGTCTCTTGACATTTATCAAAGTATGACTAGGAAGGGAAAGATGACCATTATTAAGATTTCCAGTTTTCCTCTGACTTTCTCTTTTCCATAATGTAAGTTAAAGCATGATTCTGCTCTTGCTTAGTAATAAAGTAATATTACCTCAAAGCCCCAAAACACTCACAATACAAATTCCCACTGATCCTATAGAGCTAGGATTTCACCATTAATAAACCAATAAATTTTATTTCAGCTTATCAGACATTAATATGCACTGTTTTAGACATCACAGGTTTGTGGAAATGTTGACTGGAGGTCAATTCCAATGCTCCGACTGAAGCAGGACTGTTGCCATGAGTAAGTCAGTTAATTCAGAATGGTTTGGTCTTATTCTAATCTCAACAGTTTACAAGGATGGAGGTTTCATAGCTGCTCTAAGCAAGACATTCCAGTGCTGCACAGTGAATTATCTTTCCTGATATTCACCCGACACTCACAAAGTGTAATCTTCAGCCATTTTCCTTCTATTAGTGTCACTTGCACTAATCAGAGACATTTAACTCCATAACTTTACCACTGCCTTTAGAAAAGGGAGGCCTGTGCACGACCACAGTTTTGCTTCCTCTTTGTCAGAATAAACAAGACGAACTTCCTTGGCCTCCCATTCTAGGTGATGCAAGCTATACTGTATACACCCTAGTAACTCCCTCTGGGCAATGAACTGATTTAACTACATCCTTCTTTAACAGGAGAGTTCAAAACCGAACACAGTCTACGGGTGTAGCCTCACCAGTGCCCAGCAGAGGGAGAAAACAACTCTTGATCAAGTGGCCGTGATCTTGTTATACCAAAGTATGTGGTTCACAGCTATGTCAACCAAAACTCAAATACACATCCGAGCCCATGTTGTGTAGGCTTTTTTTTTAATAGTTCTATGCTTGCTCCCTGCTGTAGTGCTATCCCTTACAATGAGGAATGTCTATTTCTATCCTTTGTTAATGAAGGATATTACCCTTGTTAGATAACCTGAGGTTTCGAAGTCATCTTCACAGACTGGCACAGGACATGTCAGTTGTCTCTGTATCTTAGAATCAATGCTAGAACAGTGATCCTGGAAGAGATACTATGCAAGGGATTCTGGATCTACTGGAACCATGTATCCTTTATACAAGTTGCATATGGTCAATATGCAGTGATCATTTCTGGTATCTATATATATTAAAGTTCTACCTATATTTAAGTTAAAATAAACACATCCCACATATATAAATCCCCTGTACTATTATCCTTGTTTCTATCCTACTGGATTACAGTGAAATAAATTTGCTCTCTTACACTCTGTTTACATGTTAGTGCTGTGCTGGCTGCATTTGATTTCCCTTATGACACTTCTAATAGTATAATATATAGGCAGCAACAAAGGAAAAACTTCCTGTTCTCAGGAATAAAAGTCAAAGGATTCCAGCATTAGTAATAATAAACATGAATAGGGTCAGATGGAGCTTTCACACTCTATCTCCATTAATAGGAGTCATGGCTTTGAACTATTTAAGCTTCAAAATCATTTTACCTACCAATCTTTTTGTTCCTTATTACTTGCAGACTACTACTAATGTCTTTGGAAATTGGTGGTTACAAAAGTTCACGTAGACAGAGTAAAATGTAGGATGTGAGAATTACTTTTGTTGTCATTCCTGTGTATTTTAGGACATAACACTTTCTAAGGGCATGGGAGCACCTAAAGATACATGCACTGAGATACACAGTTTCCCACTAACCTATAATGGATAAAGCTTGGAAAACTCTCCTGATCCAGCTATACAAACAGCTCACCCTTGTGTAATGCTTTCAGGTAGAATATCTTCTAATACTAGAGGGTTGTTTAATGGGCATCTTTATTTTCATTGACAGTGAATTCATCCATTTCAAAGGGCAAGTACAAGGTCTATGGACATTTAGGTCCCATTTGAGTGTTCAAAGTAGAACCAAATGGGATGTAAATGGTTTTGTTATGGACTCAAGGTAAATTCTACACTGATTAAATAGGCCATAGTGTCTCAGTCAGACGCAGTGGTTAACAGCAGTAAGGGTGGGGAAAAAAATGTTCAAGTGATAATGTGTATATAAAGTGTCCTCTTTGCCACTTCAGAAATGTAAAATTAAGCCTAATGAATTTAGAACCTTGATTAAAGCTTCCACCATGAAGAACTTGAAGAAATGCAAACTGCTATCAAGTAAACTGGTGTGTAAGTGCCATCACCTAATTTCACAAAGTACACTTATTTACCCTAATCTTTTTCAAACCTCTCTGCTAGTCAGTTTTTATACCCTGTTGCTTTCCATGTTGTCTATTAATCCACTTGAGAGACCTTCTTTTCTGCCTTCCAGAGTCTGAGTGTCATGTTCATGAGAATTAAACACTAAAACTCTGATTCTTAGCATTCTAATTGAAATCTTGAAATACAGGTAAAAATCTCATTTTAGTAAAATATAAAATACAGTAACCCCCTAGATAAACAAAACTGGCATAATTTTTGTTGGTTATTTTCTTTTCAAAATACTTTCAGAGTTAGTGCAATTCAAAAGAGCTACAAAATAACTGAAAGATCAGTATCAAGCACATTCATAGTTCACTTAAATTTTCTTCTGTCCACTCATCACCTTTTCAAATATACAGAAGACAATGATCTGTAGATAATCCAAATTCTTCCTCTAAAAAATCCATTCAGTAACTATCATTTTTATTTCTTTAATTATAGATTGATTATCCATGCTGCTTAGCTGAATGGCATGATGTTCACAGACAGACAGTTCTTTTGATGTAATGAGATTGTTCTCAAGTAAATGGACAAAAATAAATTATAAGGACACATTTCCAGGGTATTTATAAATCAGAAGACCTTTGAATGCTCAGCTCTCTCATTTCTTTTTATCACTCTTTATTTAAAGCAACATGTATTAATTTTTATTTTTTTTTTTCATAATAATTTATCACAGGTCTCTGCTCAAGAATTGGTATTGTTCTGTGATTTAATTAGTTTACCCACTGGGAAAATTATATGCTTCACTGTGTACACAGAGAAGTAGTGAATGAAAATGGATTCCCATGGAGATTTCCTAGCAAAAATTTACATTTATTTTATGCAAATTTGGTGGCTAGTTTTTAATTCTTGCACTATTTAATTTGTAATTGTATTTATTCAGTGCAGGTTTTCTTGAAACTGATTAACAGTGATAATCAAATGCTCAGAAAATGGTTGACAGCATTATTGGTAAGTGTAGTTACTCCATCTTTCCATGTATCTGTACACAGTGTCAGCTAATATTGCTACAGTACTGATGAAATATGAGCAGATATTGATAAAGTCATCATTGTAAATATGAATAGCTTATCCAGTGTGAACACCATTCTCTGGTATGTAAGCTACAATCCTAGAAAATGAAGTGTCTGTGTTTAGCAACATTGTAGCATAAACCATGACTCATGAACCACTACTCATTTCTTTTCTACCTGCTTCTGTGATCTCTGCTCCATGAATCCATTAAAATTTTTATAGTGCTTTTTCCGTATTATCTCAGACCCCTGTTCTCCACTATAATTTCCTCAATCCTCTCTGTTGATACTACTAAGTGACCCTGCTTGTGATGCCCATTGACACCCTACATTACTTGAATATTATTCATTCCCATTTGGTAAGGGTATTCCAGTTTCATACTTGGCACGTTATTTTATGCATCCTGCTGTTCAGCAGTGCTAAGCTCTTCAGGTAAGCTTATTTTTTATTATACCTTCAGTTACTAACTTGTAAACTTCTCTGACTTGTTCTCGTGTCCTTCCTCTTAATTTACAACACCTGTGCTGTGACACCTTTTATGTACTCAAACTAACCATATAGAAAAAAATTTTATCATGTCAATTTGCACCTTTAATCTTCTATAATCTCATTTGTGCATCTTAAAATTTCTGTGTTGCCTGCATTGAACCTCTCATATCATATATCTGTGTCATGTCTGTGTTCTCCAGAATGTTCTGTATTATATGTGCACCCACATGTACACACACAAACTTGCATGGGTCTACCATTCCAGTGTGCCCGAAGAACCCTGTCTTCATTTTTTAAACAGAAGTTTCATGACACAGCTGAATTATCCAAAACCATTCTACCATAGGGAAGGTATCCTCCTTTCCTGGCTACAGGGTGACAGTTCTTTCCTGTGTTTCTTGTGGTCAGACATATCTGACACCTCAGATGCAATAGAATCACAGGATGGCTGAGGCTGGAAAGCACTTCTAGGAATCACCAACCTCAGTCTTATGTTCCCAGGAGAGTCAGATAGAACAGGTTGTCCAGAACTGTGCTCATCTGGCTTATCAGTACCTCCAATGATGGAGACTGGATATTGAGCTTTGGTGGTGTCTCCCTAATGTCTAATACCCAAGTCTCTGTAATCAATAAACCTGTCCAACTGCTCAGCAGGCAGTTGCTCTCTGCTGCCACTCACCACTTTCTCTTGGTGCTGCTCTGGGACTCACTCTCAGCTGACTTTGCTTCTTCACTGGACACAGCTCACAGCTCCCAGGCACCTGCTGCTACCAGGGCACTGAACCCATTCAGGAGCTGGAGATCTGCAGGTGGAACATGAGGAACAGGAACTGTCCTCCTGGTGCTAGAAGACATTAGCTTGCAGCTTTTACTTCCATTGTCCAATTCAACTGGCACAGACTTTGCCAGCTCCTGTTCTTTGGAACAGCTGTGGGGCTCAAACACTTGTGCCCTCATAAAGGCTTAGGTCACTCTCCTTTTAGTCACCTCTGACATCATGCAGCCTTTTGACTTCAACCTGCAACTCCTGTCCTGTATAACACAGAGGCTCCCACAGCACTCGCTTCAAGTGGACAAGTAAACCCTCTGACTCAGCAATAGGCACCAACCTAGACCTCACTGTCTAGAGGTGCAGAGCAGCTTCCTCCCCTGGACCATGCTCTGCCACATCAGGAATAGTTGCTGCAGGACTGGTGCCTATGGTGTCACCACCACTGCAGATCTTGTGTGTGCTGCCCCCAGAAGAGCTGCTGGCCACACTTCTCTGCGCTCTACTCTACCTATTGCCTCCACTGGCTGTGCTCTGAGCTGGACTCCCCTAGGCACAGGCTGAAATGTTGTTTGAATTTTCCTAATCATTTTGAACAAATCTCTTTGAACAGGAATAGCTGACAAAGTTTAAAATCATATTATCTGTCTCAGAAAACAGGAGGACCAGGGAGGAAGAAAGGAGATGCAGGACTCAGCCCTGAAAAGGATGAATGCTCTTAGCTTTAACACTGTTTCCAAAAGGAGGGGGAATCATTGCTTCCTTCAGGCAAACTTGAGGATGTACTCTCCTACTCATCCACATGTTTTCCTTCATTCCTAAGTTTTCAACAGAATGACTCATAATTTCAGAGGAAGTTTCAAGGACATAAACTTCAAGTCCATGTAAATGTGTCACTGAAGCTATGGGCAAGATGCTGAAGCTTGAGAGCTACCTAAAACAGTTGCCTGCTTTATTTTATATTCAGGTGTACTTATTTCCTCCCCAAATATCCCATTGGGATTTTGAGAGCAGCAAAACCAATACATCAAACCCCACTGATAGCACTGCTGAATAATATTTCACTAAATAGGAATGTCACAATTTGCAAAGGTTTTGACCAACATGAGTGAGACATAACAGCTAACATCAGTTGGCTCACTGTTTTTCAGAAAGTTCTTTCTCACAAACTAGATAATTGAAAGGATAACTGTTGTGTTTGGTTTTTTTTAAGTTTATAATCAATTAACTAAATAACAGGAAAAATTAAAGGTTACATTTGTGTTGCTTAGAAGTATTTTTTGGTTAAAGAAAAAACTTGCCAAAAGTCTTGCTCATTGTCAAGTTCAGGAACTAAATGAATTTGTGCTTCACTGTGGAAATCCCTTATTTAACAGTAAAATATAGGAAAGTCAATGGAAATTAGAATGTAAATAATGAAAAGTTAGGTAAACAACTATGGTTACCAGACTAAAATTAACACTACTCAATTGGGTTATAGATTCTTTTTCTTCTAGATTTTGTAAGAAAACTTACAGTTTTATTCGTATATAACCCACTAAAAATATTAGGAATGCTAACAATGCTCCTCTATAAAACAACTTGGAAAGATGAAGAGTCTATTTGCTTTTGCCAAAGGTAATAATGGCTGTATCTAAAATTAATAGGGTCAAGATGAGAAGTCATTTATTTTTTAGTATTTGGTGGTGCTCATATGCTCATTTAGGTGTTAAATAGGTGGTTAAATAGGTTTAGGTGTTACCATAGGGTTTCTGTTTATTCATTAGTAGAAAGCCACAAGAATATCTCCCAAACAATATCTTGGGGTTTTACATTTTTTTAAAAAAAAAATTATGAATAAAACCACATGAACAGTTGCAGAATTATATTGGTTTGATAACATCTGAATTGGGAAGCTTTCTCAGCTCTAAGACAGACAGGAGAGGCAAAATTACACTGAGTAGGAAATCACCTGGATGTTATAATCTTCACCAGAGAAAGCAGAAACAGGCTTGGGTTCTTGTTTTGGTTAGTGAATACAGACTTTGTTCGTAAGGAGAGATCTCTGTTCCACTAGCCTTCTCACTCAAGAAATAAATTCAAAAGAGCCTGATCCCCACCCAGAGAGACAAGAGCCTACATATTGCAAGAACGCTTTTTTCCAGACACTGGATTGTAACTATTTTGGGTGGGATCCATTTTCTTTGGCTTTCTTGTCTATTTTTTTCCAAATGAAAGATGAAAGCAAATCACAATCTCACCTCAGTAAATTATTTAACTCAGGTCAGTAGAGAATATTTCACGACTGTTCTTATGTCTAAAAAGGCAATTAAACTTCACTGGAAACTCCGAGTCTAATGTAAGTGAGAACTGGCACATTTCAGCTTCCTGACTTTGGGACACATAATTTGTAACAATATTTTTTTATTAATTGATCAGGATTCACTACTTTTAACAGAGAAACAGGTTGGTTAGCAGGTGAGCTACTGCTGTGCTGGAGGGTGTGGCTGCAGGGGGTCCAGCAGCAGTGTCTGCAGAGGCTCCTGCCGTGTCTCAGAGTGCTGAGGAGCTGTGGCTGAGCACACTGGGAGGCACAGCCATACATGAAGTTAAATAAAACATTAAGTCATTCCCTGCAGAGTCAGGAAAAAGGCACTAATTATCACCATGGAGAGAAACTGGTAAGGAGTCAGTTGGATAGTGCACAAAGAAATGGGGGAAAAGGACTCATGGATGAGATAACTTGAGCCTGGATGGGGAAGAACGATCTAGGGACAGGGATTACAAAACTGCAACTCATATTAAGCAGAGTTGGGATACTACCTAGAGTAAAGTTTTGGTGATTGAAAGGTAAAAGTGTTGAAGTGTTCTGGAAGGTGAATGTAGGAATACCACTTCTCATAAGCATTTATGTTTTATCCTCAAGTTCATCAAAGTACACCTAAAGCACCTGTTATCACAATTTCTTTAATGGGATTTAAATGGTTTTATTTCACTTTTCTATCTTCTTGGTGTCTTTTGTGTGAATTCCAGATTTTACAGGAGTAAATAAGCATTTGCTGTTTCTTCATGGTCTGTGATGATATTGTCTACTTGGCAATCAGCAAGTATTGTTAGTAATAGAGAGTTTTTTATTAAATTTACATTCCAAATCTGTTCTTGACTGAGCTGCCTGATGGTGTAAGGTATACACTTTCTCTAAATCTCCTTTTACCACCCTTCAGAAAGCCCATATAGGTAGAAGAAATAGTTAAAATATTCTGAAGGTATGCTATATTATTGTTCTTGACAAAAAATTATTTAACTTTTTAAAAAATGTATTAGAGTACATACTAGAGAGAAGACACAAATAGATTGAAAGGTTTGAGAGCTGTTGTTTGCATGGCAAAATGTGTTGCAGCGCATGGGACAGCTGGGCAATTGTTTAGGATTTTTTTCCTGGGTTTGGTTTTTTCCCCTTGTTTTTTTTCCCCAAGGCAGTGTTTTCAACTTTTAAACAGCAAAAACCTTAGAAAATTTTGGCAATTGGAAAAGGGGCTAATTTTAATCCAGTAAGAGATGATTTTTTTTTTTTTTTATCTGATTTTATTCCTAGAGTACAGCAATATGAAGTTATGGTATATGGATATAAAAACAGTTTTAAAAGGATATAGTGTTAGAAAACTGGCAAATAACAGAAAATATGGTAGTTTTCTTATTAAAGGTAACTCAGATTTTTGTTATCAGGGCACAGCCAGTATCAAACCAGCCTCTGTTTCATTCCTGTGTGCTGTTAATCTGGCCTCAAGCACCAAATCAGTGCCTTCCCAGACCATGCTTCCTCCAAACGCTTTCCACAAAATAGTTATCTGCCTTCTGATATAAGCATGTATGTTAAATGATTGCAAGCAGAATGAAGACATTGGTTTTCTTCTGTTATTTTATTCATATTGTCAGAAATTTAATTGAGTTTTATAAAAGTGGAGGAGAGTTTGAATCTCCAGCGATGTTCTTGAAAATCAAACACCTTGTTTAATTTTTTAGGTGAAAATTAAATCACACTTTTTTATCCTTCATGACTTTTTGCTAAAAGCTGCTTGAGAGTAAAGCAGATACAAAGGGAATAGTGATGGATAAATTTTTGGGATTTCCATTCAGAATAATCCTGTAAATTTTCTAGCAGAAAATAAGTTCAAAACATGTTTTCCCATTACTCATTTTATCTCATGGTATTTGATCTTTTTGTTATTCATGCTACCAATTATCTTTAAAGTATTGTTTTATTCCAATATGCTTATATTCTTTAATTTGTTGCATATGAAAATTAGTAAAAATATTTTGGATTATTCCACACCAATATCTGGGAAGTTGCTGAAAATTTTTCATGCATTTTTATAAAAAACTAATGGTTAGAGAAGTATTTTTGATTTTGTTTTGTTTTGGTTTTTTTGGGGTTTTTTTTTGTTATCAAAATATGAATGCCATGTCACTGGGTCACTAGGCAAGAATAAGGCATTACTGGAATACTATTTACAAATCTGGTAATTCATTTTGATAAAAGTGTTTAAGACTGCATTCAGTAGAGGCTGTTAGGACATATAAAGACAGTGTTAAAAGGGCAAATGAAAGATGTTGCTTCTTTGGTTTGGTAGAAGAAAACTTGAGGAAGAACAAAATTGCTCCCAAAAATGTTATTAAGTATACACATATCCTTAAGCTGGCTCTGAAAAGGGACTGTGTTGTGCTCATGTAAGGATTGCATTATGCACATGTCTATGAAAGCAGTAAAAGCATCCAAGCTGCTAGTCCAATTCCTATTTTCTCTAAATTTAATTTACCTCTATAGCAACTATGTATTTACTTTTGCTGTTCTGTTCCTTATCCCCTTCTTTGAAAAAGGTACTGTTCTTATTATAAACTTCTCGTGTTTTGGGTACTCAATCTCCTACAACTTGAAATATCCTAGGAAACATTCCTAGGACTTACTTTATTTATCTTACTTCCTTCAACAATGCTTCCTTTTTACTGTTCCACAGAAACTAAATAAAGCCTTCTATGATTCGAATATTGTGGATTTTCCCTTCTAAACTTTAAGTATTTGAGTGATTGTAAGCATATAAGGACTGTTCATAAAAGACTCCTATGAACTAGTTTCCTTAGCAGTAAAAAACCTGCTATCTGCCCATCTTCAAAAATGCATGATATTATTATTACTGTCTTTATATTTAGAGATAATCAGTTGCATAGTCCTTAGAAGATGTAAGATGGTGTGGATCTGTTTGCCTCACTTGCAGGTTTGTTCAGTAGCATGTGAACATCTTCTCCCCTGTAATTACTAAATGTAAAGAAAGTGGTATATGTTTAATAATGTGTAATTCCATTTTACTTTTACGAGTCCTTTTTTTCTTCTTGAAAGTTAACTTAGTGTTTTTGAGATTCAGAATGTTTACTATTAAAAATAGATGTTCATTATTTCATAGACTGTAGTTTTAAGGCAACCACGTTTGTTAAATATGCTTATTGTAATTGAAATGTTGTAGTTATTTTTTGTTCCATAATTTAGGAAAAAAAAAAGGACAGCTGAATCACCCTTCAAATTTATGATGTGAACATATTAAAATGTACTCAGACAGGAATGTAATGCTCAGGCCTTTTCTAAAATGTTGATGCAGAACTTTGAGAAGAAATAAGAATCTATAAGTTTAATATTGTGGTGTAGAAATCCTGTTTTTTATGATACTGAAGTCCCATTCAATTTATCTTCATTAATGCATTGAAAAGACAGAGATTTTGTGCCATACTGTGTTATCAGTATAAGTCAGAAAAGCTGGTTTTTTTTTTGCATTGCACACTACAGATTTAGCCTTTCTTCTAAATTAATGTTGACTTCATACTATGAAATTTGTATTTTTTTTGCTAGGAAGATAGCATTGTATTTTTTACTATTGCTCAAGACAATTGCTCTGGTGTGTTGCTGTTGAGATTTCAATTTGGACCTTCACAGTGTTACTAAAAAGATATCAGGAACCCAAAAGAGCTGCTGACTCTGGCAAAGCAAATTCCTCTTACAGTCTTGATGTACTTTCAAGTGACTTTAGAGAAATCAAGATATCAATGAAAATGTAACAATGCCAGAATGAGACACTGTAATCTCTATACGGTTTTGTTTTAATTCAGTTTTACACATGGTAAAACTCCCTGTTTCTTAGATCAGAGAGAACTCTAAAAAAATGACCCCAAAATATAGCTTTTTTTTTATAACTTTCTTAATGACAAATGACTGATAGGAGAGGACTGTCCTCTGGCAGTATGATGTATTTAAAAAGTACCGACAATGAGAAGTTAACCCTATTTATAGAAAGAAATCCATTGTGGGACAAGAAAAGTAGATAAAGACTGTTTAAATTAATTTCTAGGATTGAATAAATTCACCTGTCTTACAGAGAACTGAATGCCCTCCTGAAGCTTGTGTTTGAGTAATCCACGAAAAACAAGACCAGTTCTTGTTACACAGACAGGAACGGAAGGAGAATTAAAACACCTGGGAAACTTAGATTTTTTTAATGTAGACAGAAAGGTCAAAAAGGAAATTCCTACCGAATATATCCCACCACAAAACTTACCATCAAGATATTAATTTGGTTTTGCCACCATGTGCTATAGGAAGGAGAAGAGGACCACCAATGATTTTTACTCTGTTACATAGCTCCAGTATTATAAGTATACTTTGCTATGTTTTACTGTGTTTTTATATTCATTAGGGATACCAGCAATGAGATGATTAGAACAAAAAACTGCTGTGAACTTCTGAAAAAAAAAAAAGTGGACAGGGCTTGGTGTGTTGGAGAACTTGCAAACTCATTGTATGCTCCAGTATGACAGCAACCTGATCCATCATCAAGTGGCCTGCAAAGTCATTTTTCAGTTCTTGTTTTGAATTCTGCATCCCAAACTATTTACTGACTTTTTTCCCCTCCCTGTTGAAACATACACATTGTCTATCCTGTTCAAATACTTACAGGAACTCTCCCATGGAGAAGTAATAACAGAATGACCTTATTCATAAGTAATTTTTTCTTCCTGACTTCTGTATGGTTATTACCTTGACCTGGCCAATTCTTTTGTAAAGACAAGACTTCAAAATCGTAGCTTTCGTCTCAAAATGGTTGGGTTTTCTGATCACTTTTAATATTCTTTCTCCCTCACTTAGCACAGAGTAAGTCTGCTACACTGGGCTCTCTAAAGACATAACTGTAATTTTTAGCAGATAAGTTAGGAGGACAAAGATATACATATGTATGTGTGTGTATATATATATATATATATATATACACAGATTAAGACTCTTTAGTATTTTTTGTAATAATATCAACTGAATTCCTTCATGGCTCCTGAGCCACTAATTAGAAGTCTCTGAAAGACACTGATTTAGATTGTTTACTAACATCACAAGGCTTACACCTTCCCAGAGCTCAATGCCAAACCTCTCATTGATGTCAACAGGACTCAGGGATAGGCATGACTTTTTAGAATGGGCATCTTTTATGTTCAAGAGCTTTTTATTTCTGCTACTACTTTTGTCCAAGAACTACATTTTATGTACAGTTTTTATTGTTTTCACTTAAGGTCTCTGACATGGTGGTTACCGTTTTGCTTCATCTCTGACCCAAATTGATGGACAACAGTCACTATTCATGAGTAGTTCTAGCATTGTTTTTATGAACACTGTTGGTATGGAATTATGATTGAACTTAAAACAAAAGACTCTATTTCATCAAATATCAGCTAGGAACTTGTCTGACAAGTTCCAACTGAAAATGACAAAGACATCCAGAACAGTAACTTCAAACTTAATTGTTTTGTTTGTTTCCATAATACTTGTAGTATTGGCTGGAAGGAAGGAAGTGACACTTTCTCTCCTAAAGCTGGAAAGGAAAGAAAATGCAGATGACTGCTGTATTTACTCTTCTGTTATAAAAAAAGTTGAGGTTTACTCTTCATTTTTCCTTTTTTTTCTTTCCCCCCCCGAAGCACCTATACTATGTATTGTGCTGAACACATAAACTTTCCAATTTGCATCCATTGTGTACCAAGCTAGGCTACTGTTTCGGGATATTTAGGGAAACAGAATGTGAGCTACTAAGACAGTGAGATTTCATCTGTTGTTTCACTCTAGATCCTAATTTTTTCCTTTTCATAATTAAGAAAACCCTAGACAAATAGATTTGATGTGTATGCCTATAGTATAGATGTCTGAATTTAGTTCTTCCTTCTAAATACTTGGGAGAGTTTAAGGTAGGACTCAGTGCCTGAGTAGGCAGAAAAAAAATCTGCCACATGGGGGTGGCACTTGGCTTAGAAGTTGACACTCAAGGCAAAGAAGTTGCTGATTTAGGCATCTCCAGCCTGAATGTTGTTGAAGGGATCTTTCTAGATCCCTTCTCCTCAAGCTAGAAATTTATTTTTACCTAAATCTCCTTTACAGTGTATACTGGAAATCATACCTATGGGCTTGTTATCACTGCTATAAACTGGAGATTAAATTGTACAGACATGGATAGAAATATTGTCACTTTAACCTGTTATAAATCAGTGTAGCTGTACATAAATTGACCAAATATTTGCTGATTTCCATCCAAAAACAATCTATCATGCTGAATTTATTTGAAGTTTAGTGAGTTCTGTTGAATTGATAACAGAAACATGGTAGTAGCTGTGATTTGTGGGATATATAGAAGCTTCCAGATACTTACCACCAGTTAAAATGCAATGTAACCCTAGATTTTTTTTTAGTTTTTCAAATGCACAGGAGATGCTGAATTTTTGTTTGTTTGTTTTGTTGAGAAAACAAAGTATTTATCACTGGTTCTGGAATGAAAGCTAGTTGTTATTGTTTTACATCTGCTGAAGAAAATAGAGGTTTCATTTCATACATTAAGCTGGGTGAATCAGATTGCATATGACACCTATCCTGTGTGACAAATGGGTTTGTAAAGTATTACTTGCACAGCATAATGGTAATTTGTCTACTTGGTGGCTGTAACAAACACATTACATTTTTGTTTAACGGTTATAATTCATCATCTCAATACACAGAATACTTTATTCCTCAACAGGGGATAAGTAGGATGTCAACATTGAAGTTACATTTGTTTCCCACACACAGCACTACTAATTCATTCTTGTGTCTCCCCATAAGTAGTAGCCAGGGTAAGTCTGTGGGACTTCATTTTTAAGAACAGTCAAAAAATTATACTGAAAAAGAACCATGCTGCATGAATGCTCCCTGCTCATTTGAGCAAGTGTAGCACTATGGAGAGATGTCATAGGACACTTTTATTTTTGTCTATTTGATATGTAAATTGTGACTGCTTTATCTATATTTGTTGATATGGGATTAGAGAACATCTATATATCTAAGTAAATATTTTTCTCTACACAACTCCTTAGAAAGTTTTACGTGTCCACGTCAGCTTCAAAAAAGGAGAAAAAAAATCCTTAGCTTCAGAAGACCTTTACAAACACAATAATGCAACCAGAGAGAAAAATATTCTCATACTGCATGAGATATCTACAATAGAAAGTCTCAGTAACAATATTTGAGATAAATGTAGATATACCCATTGTGGATGTAAGAAATGTAAGAAATGTTATCAATATAACTTTTTAAATAAAATAAATATATGGTAATCATTAATATTCTCATTAAATATTACCCTGAGATAACCTCAGCTGGATTTTAAGGTCTCAACAGGTTTAGCACAGCAGTGGCCATTTTTATATAAGTGAGTAATTAAGAGCTGCAGATTTCTGAAGAGGATTTATTCCAGATTAGAAAATAAGAAGTAGATTTAGTATTTCTTCAGATGCAGTTATGCCTTTGATCTTAAAGACAGAAATCTCAGCTTTCTTTAGGTGTTTGGTGTAAAATAGAATAGATTATAAGGGACATACAACAAGCCAACTACCTGACTGACTCAAGGCTTACCAAAAGTTAAAAAATGCTGCTAAGGGCTTCATCCAAATACCTCTTAAACACTGACAAGCTGAGGGTTTTGACCAGCTGTCTAGGGAACCTGTCCCAGTGTTTGAACATCCACTCTTTAAAGAAGTGCTTCCTTACGTCAAGTCCAGACCTTCCCTGGAGCATATTTAAATCACTTCCATGATCCTATCACTGGACCCCAGAAAAGACAACAACCTCCCTCTCCACTTGCCCTCCTCAGGAAGCTGTAGAGAGCAATGAAATCATCCCTCTTCGCCAAATTAGACAAACACAAACTCATCAGCTATTCCTCGCGGGATATGCCTTCCACACATTTCACCAGCTTTTGATGTCCTCTACTGGACATCCTTTTTAACCTGCGGGGCCCAGAACTGCACACAAGTGATTGAGGAGAGGCCACACCAGTGATGAGCACAGTGGGATAATCACCTCTTTTGACTGGCTTGCTATGCTGTGTTTGAGTCACAGCTGATTATACAGTGTTTTATGCACCCCAGGATGCCGTTTGCCCTTGCTGTGGTTTAACGCCAGCTGGCAACTAAGTGTGACACAGCCGCTCACTCACCCCCCTCCATAGTGCCATAAGGAGGGAGAATCAAAAAATAAAGGAGAACCCATAGGTTGATATAAGAAAGATAAGAATAGTTTAATACTTAATTTAAAAAAAAACATACTACTACTACTACTACTACTACTAATAATAATAATAACAATAATAAGGAACACACATACTACCCCTCCACCCCCCCAAAAAAATAAAAAAGAGAATGACACGATGTCCAATATGATTTCTCACCACCCACTGACCCATGCAAAACCCATCTCCAAGCACCATTTGGCCTTTCCCATCCAACTCCCCACAGTTTATATACTGAGAATGAAATTCTATGGTATGGAATATCCCTTTGCCCAGATCAGGTCAGCTGTTCTGGCCAGACTCCTTTATAGCTTCTTCTGTACCTGCTTATTAGAAGAGCATGGGAAATTGAAAAGTCCTAGACCTAGTGTAAGAACTGCTCAGCAACAGCCAAACACCGCTGTGTTATCAATATTATTCTCACACTGAATCCAAACCACAGCACCGTACCAGCTATTAGGAAGAAAACTATCACAGCGAAAACCAGGACAGTAATCATGACTGCCAGAGCACCCTGTTGACTTCTGCTGAGCTTATCATCAGACAGCATCCCTTTCTGCAGGGTTTCTCTCCAGCCACCCTCCCCCAGCTTGTAGTTGTGCCCAGCATTACTCCATCCCAGGTGAAGAACCCAGCACTTTGGCTGCTTAAATTTCATGGAGTCCTGGTTACAGAGGGAAGGCCAGAGTACTAGATAAACACCATAACATCTCCTTTTGTTTCTCACCCCCCTAATCATTACCCAAAATTTCATGAACATATAACCCTAACTGTAAGGGCTGTGCAGTCAAATATCTCCCCTACATACAGTTCAACCCTTCCACTTCATCCATTCTGCCAATTATGAAAAATTAACCAATTGTCTAAAAGTGCTCTACTTCATAAAAAATGAAAAAAAAACAAAATTTCCTCTCTTTTCACATTGGGATTATTTTTTTTCTACACAGGAAGAAAAAGTTGTTTTATTAGTAAATAAAATGAAATTTTATAAAGGACTAAGATTTCTAATCTATTTCTCCCTTACCTGTATACCAGACACTCATAAGTTTTGCTCCTTGTTCCCACAAAGTAAGAAAAAGAACCTTATTAGATGCTTAGTTGCTGTTTAATAAACTTATTTATAAATGTTTATAAAAATATCTAAAATAATTTAATTCTAAAAATAAATATGAGATTAACTACATGAACAGGAAGGTCATGATTCAGTCTTAACAAAAGGTTCTGTCAACTGTAAAAGCTCTGGCTATTTAAACAGAAGTGCAGGCCAAGTGTGTTTAGATGATGTATGCTGTTTGCAGAAGTGTTTCAATAGTTGTAGGATTAACAATTATGGAAGAAATTTGAGACAACCCCTGCTCTATGAAATCAGTAAATTTATGTCCAATATATTGCATTATATTAACATGGGTTTCTGCAGAATGAAAGTTTAATATGCTGCAATAAGTATCAAGGGCAATATCATTTCACTGAGCAACCAATCTGGTGCAATGGCCTCATATAAAACCACTAAATTTATGTCTTGGTTTAAGACAACTATGTGGGGTGGACAGTCCAAAGTGAGTTACCTCCCCTTTCAGTTTTAACCACTCCTGCTTCACCAACAAGCAGAGAGGAATACGGGAAGATATCAGAGAAAAAAAAATAACAGTTTACTAAAAAATGAAACAGCAACAGGCAAAATAACAGTAATACTCACTAGAGCAAAGGTGCTCAATCCTGCAGACCGGCCAGGATCAAAGAGAACAAAATGGCGGAGCAGGCCCTCCCCTCACGATGGCGCCCTCTGCAGACAGCTCCGTGGTCTGAGAGACAAAGGCAAAATGGCTGACAATGGCTGACATCCCCTCCTCGGCTACATGTGAAGACAGAGAGAGCAAACAATGAAAAACGCCACTGCAAATGAACCTATGCGGTTACCAAAACTCCCCCTAAAAAGACAATCAACAGGGAGCAGGGACAAAGCAAAAAGAAAACCTGGAGTCCAAACATTGCAGTGCCTCTCAAGCTCTTTGCTTCAGGACACTGGATAAGACCTTTCTCTCTCCTGGTGGTGTCAGCTCTGTCGACAATGGCAGCTGGAAAAAAACTAGGGAAATTGACTGTGGTGTCAATTTCTCTGCCTCTTCCTCTGCTGGCTGGACACACTTGGTGCTGGCCCATGCACTCTGAGTTTCTGGTGCACTGCGGGGAATGTGTGCAGGGAGAAGAAATGGTGACACTTAACGCCAAAAACCAGCAGCTCCCACCTCCACAGGTCCTGCTGCAGACAGGTATTTGTGTAATTTGCCCTGAAGTAGTCTGGGATTTCCAGGAAACTGCACTTTCTTGGACATCTAAGCCAGGCAAGGAACTCGGAGAGAAACAGAAAAATTTTCTGCCTTGTGCTGTCTCAGTTTCCTGGTGGACATGAAAGAGAAAGGGGCAAAGGCTTCTTTCTGAGCAACCTCAACTGTTAAAAAAGACCCCGGCACCCCTGATCTCCCAAACCCGGGACCACTTATGGCCCCCAGGACTTTACAGGAACAGTTACAATTTTGGGTCATATGATGCGGCACAGATATGGAATAAAATAGACATTTTTGGGTTACCCATGACAATATATCAAACAAGAAAATGTGTAAAAGCTTCATGGGTATGTCTTCATTCATGTTTATGTCTTCATTCATGTTTGTGTCTTCATTCATGCTTATTAGGGAATAAAAAAATCTATTGCATAGAAGGAAGGGAAAAGGTCTTTAAGAAAAAAAAGCAAGAATTTTTGAAATTAGAAATGTTAGATTTATGATTAAAAAATAAGAAAGCATTTGATTAAATTGAAATGAAACTGAGTGATGGAGAAAAATGATCATTTTATAGCATCAAAATGACCAATTTGTCAGACATCTTAGCAGTCAGAAAGTCCACTGATTTTATGCTTATAGTATAGGCTAAGGAGTTTAATACTCAATCTGAAATTATGTTTTGTTATGATGGAAATAATATAAAAATTAATAAGATGCATTGCAATGGAGAATGGATGAATATAAATTACTCCCTACATCGGCAAAACTAGAGAGCACTGACACAATCCCAACTCTAAATGTGAGTTAAGATGCTGAATGCTTAGTTAAAAAGTATTGAATTCCAAATTTAAAAAAAGGTATTGGGGAGGGGGCAATGAATCATTGCAGTATAAATGTGTGAAGCTAAATAGACGCTGTTTACTGGTCAACAGAATTAGTTGACAGCTGTAACAGAAAGTTATCAATATTCAAAATTTCCCCTTGTCAGCTAATTTTCCCCTTGCCTTTAATTTTTAAAAAAATTAAAGGCAATATTAGAATTATTTTTTAATACATTTCATTTAATTAGATAATTTGCTATGTCTTTGTGGACAATAGTGTGGAAACCTATGATTTATACTGATGAACTTCTGGGAATAGGGAAATATACCCTCATGCCATATATATTAAGTACAAATATCTTAGAATAGCAAAATTGAGATTTTATATAGCACTTCTTATGTTGCTTCTTTTGAAGGAGTAGAAGTGGGATTTGGGAAATAAAAATATTTTTCTGAATACTTGTCTAGGGCTCTAAATTCTCTGAGCTCCTTATTTCACAAGGGCTACAAATAGATTTTTCTCTCAGATGACTCCAAAGAATTATGTAGGGAAGTAATCCCAGTAGGCAAGGTCTTGTCTGCATCCATACTCCAGCTCCTCCAGGTCATCACAATGCATAAAGCAAAATGAAAAAGAGAAAATAGGAAAGGGACAAGAGATTTTAGGGCTAAGTGTTTCTTACAGTTTTCCATGGTAAAAATTAATTTCCTTGTCTCTGGAAGATCAGAGGACACATTATGTTTTTTAGTGACCAATATAGCAAGATGTTTTCACTGATACTGTATTTGATTAAGAGAAGACATGCACACGCAGAGGTCATCTGTAACTTTTATTATTTTTACATAGGCAATAGTGTATTATATTTATTCCTCAGGCAAAAAGTCCTTCTATGGCATATATAGGTCAATTCACATGAATGGCAAGATTTTTACATCATATCTATACCATGGTTCACTTTTGCATGGGACTGCTGCCAATTAGTCTTCCATGTGCAGTATAACCTTTGAAAATACTTAAGGGCTATTTTATGTATGCACAGTCTGGAAATTTAGTTATAAAAAGCACAAATATAGAATATTCAAAGAAGTTATAAAAAGATACAAAATATAAACAAATTCTACCTTTTTTTTTTTTTTAAAGAATATCTGACATCTCAGAAATTCTTGAAAATTTAAGTGCTTCTCTATAATCACATATTTTATATTTGAAAGGTCATGGGATAATATACCTTAAAAGCATATCACATTTCTAAAGACAGAAAAATTGACAGACACAGAACTGTACATCACACAGACCTGAGGCATCATAGGGTTAGTTTTAGGGTAGTGTTATTGAGATGGGGGGAAGAGGTGTCTAGCAAAGTCACAAAACCAGCAAAGTCTAGTTGGAGCCCTTTTGGGTCCTAAACCAACTAATGAAAAATAAGTAGAAATTGGATAAATGCTTATGTAACTCTCTTATTCCTATACAAAAAATGTAAATTTTGTTTACAGAGGTTGTTGAATATCTGCATATGCTAGTGAAGCCATTAGAAGGAAGTCTTTCTCCACCACCTTCTTTTTGTCCTGCAATTGGCCAACCTGTGTGGAAAAGAGACAAGTGTCCTCACTAGTTTGCTTTTTCTGCTCAGACCAGTGAAGAAGGGTCTGTTAAATGGTACCCAAAACATCCAGCTAGCTGGAAAATTGTTGCTGTAAATAGCCAATGGGCTAGATATTTAGTACAGGAAAATCTGGTAACCCTTCTTCATTTATTCTGTATTTGGATGATGTTTACAGAACTTTGCTTTTCTTTGCTTGAAATACACAGCCTGTGGTCCCAATTTTTTGTAGACTTCACTGACAGTATTTTTAAAAATAATGGATATTTCTGCTGTGATAAGCAGAGTGGTGGTCATGCTGCCACCCTTACCTGAGAAACCTCAGGTGAAGTTGCTTTTCAGGCTTAGTAGATTGAAAGTCACTGTCTTGGATCCTGTGCTAACTTGGATAAGATAATTGGGAATTATTTCCTCCTTTTGTAACTGTGCCACTATACACACACAGACACACGTAATCTAGATAAAAACATGATTAACAGGGGAAGTATATACATGAAAATACATTCTTCATGAATAAGTTGGTTTGAGTTCTACCCAATATTTGATATCATATTTCTATTTAATAACTCTACATGTAAAGATACACTGGGGCAATAAGGAGATTCCTTTGAATAATTCTAATGGTAGAAATACAGAGTGATGAAATATTGTTTGGGGAATCTATGGAGCCTTAATAAACAAGTGTAGAGAAATAAAATATAGTTTGAAAAGGTGAAAATTCTTCAGTGAGATGCATTCTTAAAATATAGATACTTTTGGATTGTTCTTTCCTTGCTCCAGACAATAGTGATTAATATTATTATCTATTTTTCTAATAATGCTAAAAATTATCTTCTTCATGTCTGGGTTGCATCCAATTTAAATAACTACATGTCCAAGTGGATTCAGGGACAAATTTATTCTAGATGGGCTTCTTTACAATGGATATGTGCTTATGATTAGTGTTCTCATAGAACAAATGGAAACTCTTTCAATGACAAAACATTAATTAGGATCTCTGTGTAAGAGCCAACACAGAAGCATAGAATGATGGGGATATGAATGCAATTTCTACAAGAAACACTAGCTAAATTTAACAGTTAAACTTGAATAGCTAGATAATTATCTTTCTAGAGGCTTTTTCCAGCCTATCTGTTCTCTTTCAGCATGTGTAATGCAAGGACTTCTATTTGAGAGTGAGAAACACATGCTCAGCACAAGTTCATGGTTGAACATGATATTTTTTATACCTGATATATTTATTCTTTGATCTGAATGAGGATGAGAACATGTCATACCTGACATATTTCAATTTGCACTTAGGGAGAAAACATCTTAGATTTCTTGAAACATTTTATCTAAATTCCAAATAAGAAAAAAGGTGGAGAATTAGCAAAGGATTTATTCCACTTGTTCTATTTCAACCATAATAAAGAAACTTTATATTCTTTCTGCCCTTCTAATGTCATGTATTTTTTTGGACCCAGTTATGCCCAACTCATGAAAAAACCTCACACTTTATGCAAATAACTTTGAAATAGCTTCTGTAAAATACAAGCAAAGAAAGGGCAAATCAGAATGAATACAACAGAAATATGCTGAAAAACAATGTATTCTTGAGAAAACCTATCCATTTTTTAAATGTTATATATAGCATATTGATAAAGAATTAGAACAATGCTTGTTGAATTTCAAAACATCTTAGAGGGAATGGTTTTGCAGGATAATTTGTTATGTATTTGTTTATGTTCATACACATTATATTTGTGTAACACTCATTCTAGTTTAGATGAGAAAGTTTAAATAACTCAGGCAGAGTACTTTCTTCAATCCTCTCTTGGAGTAGATAAATACACTAAGACAAGACTAGAGTTACAGGAACCAGATAACCAAATTTCTTGCTGACAGACACCCAAACCTGTCTAACGTTCCCAAAAGTCCTGTTTATGTAATAGAAGAATAGCTCCTTTGCATTTCTCATTGAAGACAATATCCTAACTAGTGTTATCAATCTGTAAATGCGAAAATATAAGTGAGAGCATTTGGGCAAAACATAAAAAAATTCAAATATACAAGAATATATTTCTTCCCCCTCCTCCACATCAGAACATAGAGGGTATTCTAGTTCATTGTGTGTAAGCCATTAATAATTTAACATTTCTATCTTTAAGAACTAGATAAATCCAAATACCTCTTGGGGATTTTAGCCCAGAATTTTGCTGAAGGGGTTTTAATCTCCCTGAATTAACAAAATCAAAGCTAATTTTAAAGGCTTGACAAGCTAAACTAGATTTGACTCATAGATAAAGAAGCCTTATAATAAACTGTTTTTCAGTTGATATTTGTGAGACCTATAAATTATGTATCACTGCTTTGAAAGTCGGTATAAAAATTAAAGGGAGAGATTTCTTTTTGGACAGGAGATAGCTTTAAGCTATTTTAAAATGGGATAAAGGGAGAAAGAGGATAGAGAAGGAAAGACCTGAAGGGACTTGAGTTTTATTTCACATAAAATTTGATGTGGTAAGCATTCAGAAGCCTTTTTCTTTTGCTAGATATGAGAAATCCTTGCTTTCAATAAATCTGATATTTTGTCTGTTTCATTTCTTTATTAAATTTAAGATCTGGAGGTAAACAATCAAAATCAGGGTTTTTTAGATGTTGGAAGTCCAATATCAAAGTCAAAATAAAGTGCTCTGACTACTGTCTGTCAGGTATGAGGATGTCAATTCTCTATTCTTTTCTTCATCTTTTGTGAAAACTGGTTATGTTTTATGTGGCAAAAGTCTACCATTTTGGGTCCATCAGTGAAGTGAGGAAGTAAAATGCTTAATTTTCAGTTCCCTTGGGGTTGTTTTCTTAGAATGGATATATTTTCTTTGACAATGAAAGAGAGGATCCCTAGAAGCATGTATCAGGATGTAAACAATAGTTAAAATAAATTTCTGGAGCAGAAACAGAATTAAAGAACCTATTAGTTGCCTAAACTATAAATACATTTTTGGGAAAAAAAATATCCAAATTGAGGAGTACTAGAGCAAAGCATCCAGGGAATCTGCATGAGAGAATTTATGTCTGCAAGCAATTTTATCATTTCAGATCTCAACTTAAGTATCATAGATTTCTAATGCAGGATTTCCGTGCCTTAAAAATTCAATAAGCCTTTGGCAAATACCATGTATTAAATGATAAATCCAGTGTTTATTGAAAATTTTTCTTCTCATAAATACGGATGAAATCAAGCTCTACTCCTTGACAGATGAGTATTTTGTATACATCTGTTTAAATATTGGATCTATGTATTCTTAAATATGTCAAAATTAGTTCCTAATCCAATAAATAAATATATAGCTCTTCATCTGCCTACTGCTCTTCATCTATGTCAAGGTAGATGAAGAGCATATTAATTATTTTCTCAAAAATATTTAATATGAACTGGTAAAGTCTTTATTCTCTAATGGATCAAAAATAACACCACATCCCTGGTTGTGTTCAGGCAAAATCTTGATTTTTAAGGCTTTTTTACTGCTTGTTTTCTATTCCTTTGATATTTCTGGAGTCACCAATTGCAAAATTCGGTTATAAAATTACTAATAATACTTCAGAAAATTATAAAATCCCTTGAATAAACTTATATTTATGCTCAAAATCCATACTTGTATTTACAATGTAAGTCAAAATACAGTGGTAGTAAAGACTCTTCCCATGTAAAAATTTACAATCCTGCAATTACAGTTTTTTTAAAAACTCAATGCGTTGCCTCATTAGAAGTCAGCAGAGGAACTAGTATCATTGCAGTATTCAAACATACTCCTGAATAGCCAGGAACAGTAGATTTCTTTACAGAGTCTTATATTATTAACAATTATTTCCCATTTATGTGGAAATATTGTCATATCTGGACACAAGGAGTCATGCTATATGCTTTGAAAGGAGTGTGTTACTTTTGAAAGCATCCTCTGTTTTAAATGAATGTGATTCTGTTTGGCATGCATTTCCTGTACATTTTTCAAAGCATACAGCAACAATACTCAGCACATTGTGTTCAGGCTCTTATAGCAAAGGTAAACTACCACTTTCCTTTCTGGAGAAAAGTCCAGGAGAGACTTTCTAGAAACCCTTAGTCATTCAATACAAATATCTTCCTGAATATTGTATCATTTTTATAGTATTGACTTTTCACCTGTTCTCAATTTTGTTTGTCTGGCAGGTTGTTGGTACTACATTGTCTTTATTGATTTCATGATGTGTGTACCTATTTGATTCAATATTCTTGTGAGAAGGTTATCCGAATTTTACTGTAGTTTAGTTAAGAACAGACAACCTATTCTTCACATAGTAAATATAGGTAACATGACTATCCTCTGATTTTTTAACACTCAGTTTTTCTGCTTGTGATTCAGTGCTTCTGCTTTACATTTTCACAAAAAATAACAAGAATTTGTAGGATTTTTATTTCCCCCTCCAGATGTCATTGAAAAACTTAAGGAAAGTTGTAAAGGAAAATTTTGCTTCCCTGTTTAATATATTAGATGATGCCACCGAGTAAGACTGTAGAGACATGAAGCTAATCATAATTGTTTCTTATAGTGTAAATGGACCAGTATCACAAGCACATCCATCAAGAGATCTTCAGAGGAACTGTTGTAGACTGTGTCCATCATTGTCTTCCATTGTAAATTCTCTTGCTCCAATCTGGCAAGAAAATAAAGGCATTTATTTTCATCCACAAAACTTCAACCTCCAGGAGAAATTTTTCAGCTCTTAATAGGATTCATGACCCTTATCTCTCAGCCTTTTTCAGGTACTTGTGATGTGTTCCCACAAGCAGCCTTGGTACCACTAGCACAGCCCATCTGCCTTGTGTTTATGGTCGGTTTTTTCGTTTGCAGGAAGCTAGCTGAACTTTATAGCCATAATTAACATGTTGTAAAATATAAATCTCAGTTCTTGAAACACAGATAAAGTAGAACTTACTTTTACTGCAGCATTATATATTATGACAGCCTACTGACAAGTGTGACTGCATAGTGGTTATATAAGGAGTATGTTGCAAACAGGTCATGGTGATATGCTGACCAACTGAAATGTATCATGTGCGTGGGAGTTTCTATTTTTCCCCAAATTATAAGGCTGAAAGCAGAGTGTACTGTTCCATTTCTACTAGTTTTATCCTACCCAGTGCTTCTTCAGACACAGTCAGTTACACAAAGTCACTCAAAGAAAATGTTTTTCAAGGATGGCTTACAATGACAACTTCAATTTTAGTAGTGATATCTTCCACTGACTTTGTATTTTTCAAACCTTTAAGAGATAATGAACTAGTTGGTAAAGACAGTGCTGAAATGCTTCACACTGTGACTTGTTCCATTTACCACTAACTTCCTTCCTGCTACCCCTAGGCTATTTAGGAATATAAATCCTATAGGATCATTACAAACAAATCTAAAGTGTTCACAGCTTTCACCTTCTGGGAATGTTTTCAGTGAGACATAGTGAAGGTCTACCTAGGCAGCAATTCTTTCACAGCCAGCCCAAATCGGTGATGTTGAGGTAGTGTATAGGAGGAAGGGCTGTTGCACAGTGATAAATCCATCAATATATTCTCCCAGCACCTCAAAATCCAATTTGTATGGATTTTATGAGTAGAAACAGCATAATTATGCTTATTAAGCACTCCTAGCTTTTCATGAATCTTGCTTTTCAGATACTAAATTTGTTCTCAGATAATATGACAATTTTTGGCATGGTCCCTGTAAACTCTAAGTTTTTTGGTTCAAGAAGAGTGGGCCAGGATACTGAACCAGGGTTTTTGGATTGTCCAGTGAAATGCTGACTTTTCAGATAATGCTTTCCTATGGTGTTAGAAGGCTGTTTTGGAGACACTGTCTTGCTGTCTTCTGAAAGAGGCTAGGTGAGCCCGGTCCTGAGGCAGATGGGATAGAAGGTCTTTGTTTGTCCAAGTTCTCAAGCAAATCTCCCACACAGATTACTTAAGAATTATTCAGCTAATATCCTGTACACAGTTAGGCCCTTTAGAATCATCTGATACCAGGTATAATAAGTTACTGGGTGCATTACACATTTGTAATGCGCCAAAAAATGTGAATCTTACACTGCCAGGTAGAAAACTAAGGGAGAGATCATACTTTTTGCCATTTTCCATATTTTCTGCCATCAATATGACTAGTAAGTGATATGAAAGTCCTTTCTGGTTTACAAATAATACATAGAAGTACTGCAAATAATAGAGCAAGTTTCACATTTAGACCTTAATTTTATTTCAGGATAATATTTTAAATGTTTTACAGTATTTCAAAACTTTTATAGTCACTGTAATAATGCATTTTATACAGTTGTGTTTATTATTTTTTCTTTGTAAGTGTCCTGGTTTCAGCTTAGAAATTATTAATTTCCTTCTTAGTAGGTGTAGAAAAAAAACAACAAGGTAAATAAAGTGAACTGATGAGAGACTCAAAACTACATTTTTTAAAGCTAGGTAAATTGAGTCATCTATCTAATAATAGAGCGTCATGCTGAGAGTCTTGTATAAATTGTTATTCTTCAGCAGAGATTATGTGTAATGGATTAGGAAAATTTAAAAAAAGTTGAAGGACTTATATTCATAATCACAATGAGAAGGCATTTTTTGTCACTAAAACTGTTTAAAGGAAAGAAAAATTACAAAAAGGTACCCAGGGGTGAGGTTCTTGTTTATTTGTTCTTTTATTTTATTTTTTTTTTCTCTTCTCCAATTGTTCTGATCTACACTGATTTTCACACCATAAAAAAAAATAAAAATCAATAATGTTACTTCATGTTCATACTTTTCTTGCTGAAGTATCATAATTGTCCAGGTTTCACTTTTAGCACTCAGCAGCCTGGTAATGAAACGTTGAACAAAGAACAAAATATATAGAATATAAAATCTAGGTAGCAAGTTCTGTCAGCATATGGGAACTAGTATTTCTTATTCCAACTACACTTCTCTCCTGGGGTGGCTTTATGATGCTCGTATTCCCAGTTTCCTTGTTTATATTAGATATTAAATTCTGCAGGTTTAAGATGTCTCTGAGAGCCAAGGTGGGGGAAGAAGGAGCCGCAGTTTGTGTTGAGAAAGAGCCCTGACTCCCCCTCATCCCGCTCCTGGACTGCGCTGTCTACAGCACGGACAGACTGCGGGACAGAGCTTCTCTTTTGCTTTTAGTTAGTTTTTATCTCGTTGAGGCAGAGAAGTTCCCCAGACTGTTTGTTTCCCTTTTTCCTGGATCTGTTCAAGCCTGCTCTGGACTGAACACCCAGCCAAACCCCGGGAGCTCAGGCCTGGGGCCCACCGGGGCCTGGGCCTCGGCACTTTCCAGCGCCGGAGGGACTGATAAGAACCTGAGCGAGCCGAGCTACACCACATGAAAAGGACTTTTCTTCCTGGATTTGACATCTCATCAAACAGCAGGAGGTTTTATTATTTAATATTATTCAATTCCTGTTAAACTGTCTTTTCCACTTTTCTCCCAGGAAATCTTTTACTCAGACCAGCTGGGGGAGGGGCCTCTTGAATTTGCTTTCTGGAGGGACCCTATTCAGAGATTCTCTCCCAAATTTGCCCTAAACCAGGATAACTTTTATTTCAAGTTCAATAAAACATGAATAGAAAGAGTTTGAAATGTTTTATCAATTATGAACTTTCTAGAATGATTTAAATACTTCAAGAAAGGCTGAACTTGGATGAAAATCTCTTTAAACAGGAGAAAACCCATTACTAACAGGACTGGAGAAGCCTACATGACTGTAGGAAAAGTCCTTCAGAACTGTACAGTTAAAATGAACAGGGAAATGGGGTTCCTTTAAGATTTAGACAGTTCAGGAAAGTTTAAGGTTCACCCAACCTTCAAGGAAAATCATACAGCAATCTTTTTCCTAAAGTATGTGATGTTCAGCATCTGGACAGAGTTAGACAAGAACAAAGGGTGAAATATTGCAGGTACTTTTTCCTCCCATGATTTTCTGAATTACTAATAATGTACTCTAGTCCAGATAATAATTCCTTTTCCAGAATTACTTTTTTTGAGGCAAACTCCTTTATGTATGATCCAAAAATGTCTATACATCACTTTTGTGTAAGGTATATAAAGAATTTAGTGACTTTTTGAATTTACTGAATATATACATAAGTTGCTTCACTACTGGACTACTAGAAAAAGTATAAAATATATTTTTGAAAGTACCAATAGATTATAAAGAAGTCTGCCGATAAGATGCTTTTCTATTCCAAACATTATTTTCTGAGAATAATGTTTTATCCCATATGGTTATGACAGACAAAACTTGTGGTATTGAATAAGATGTAAAATTTGTGTAGAAAACTCAGCTTTGTGAGGAGAAATTTCAGGATCTGTTTTCTATTTGTTGCAGATCTGTAGCCACGTATGCCCAAAGCCATTAACATATTACATTTTTTCTGTAGTTTCTCATTATTTTATAGCTGAAAGGTAAACTGTCTATTGACTTTTCAAGGCAATGATAAAATTCCATTGTGAATATATGGAAAAATATTAATAAATATGAAAGTGTAGGAAATGCCAGTGTTTTGAACTGACACTCTGTCCTTGCTTATAGTTAACAGGGTTAACATGAAATTCAGAAAATATTGTTCTGTCTTCACAATATCCACAGTAAAATAAAAATGATTATTTGCTCTCCTGCAATTGCCCAGATAATTTTTCACATGATATAACAAAACAATCTATAATTCATTACTTGGTCTGTGTAAAAAAAATTGTACATTATTTTTTTTATCTTTGCAATAATTTGGAATAGTTGAGATATTGTTACACTAATATTTTTGACTTGATGTGCTTCATGTTGGAATGGAGTTTAAGATGCTTGGGGCATTACCAGGTGTTGTCTTTTATGCTAGGTGTCTCTTACTGGCATGTGTAAGTTTATCTGATAGGATAAACAACAGACATTTTCAGTGACTACTATTTTTTTTATTTCTTACACTGTACTAAGAGATTGATGTGAACAGAGAATTGTAGCTTTATTACCCAATGAATTCCCTTTTATGAGAAATCACTGGAAGCAATTTGTCATCTAGTAACTGACCAAAAATGTAGTTATTATATAAGAACACATATGACAAAACAAAAGCCTTTCAGAAAGAATCCATAATAAGACCAGGGAAGTGCCTCCTGTACTGGACAGTGGTGGGGATGCATCTCAGCAGTTTGTTGGTTCTGGGCCACTCACTTCAAGAAAATCATTGAAGTACAGGAACGAGTCCATGGAAGGAAATGGAGCTGGTGGACTAGAGAGTATATCCCAGGGAGCTGTGGCTGTTTTCCCAGGACAAGAGGACGCTCAGGGATGACTTTATTCTTGTTAACAGCTACATGAAAGATGTTATAGCCAGGTGGTGGTCGGCCTCTTCTCCCAGGCAACCAGTGACAGGACAAGAAGTGGTGTGAAACTGCACCAGAGGAGGTTCAGGCTGGACATGGAGAAGAATTTCTTCACAGAAAGGGTTGGCAAGCATTGGGGTGGACTGCCCAGGAAGGTGGAGCCACCATCCCTGGAGATGTTCAAGAAACAACTGGATATGGTACTTAGTGCCTAGTTGACGAGATGATGGTTGGTCAAAATTTGGACTTGATAACCTTGGAGGTCTTTTCCAGTCTAAATAATTCTGTGATTTTATGTTTAAATATCATAGCCAACAAAGTGGTTTTAGCAAGCAAATTTTATCTGAATATGAATTAGCTGCTTTATTTGTAAAGAAGTGCTAACTCTTCAGAAAATTTTATTAAAAAATAAAAACAAAACACATGACAAAAAATATGAAATAAGTAATTTGGTTTAAGGTTTGTTTGCATGTATAGGGAGTCTGTCAAAGGAAATTACAAAGATTTCTAATTTCAGATCCTGTTTTTTGCCATTTAATAAAGCTCAAGAAACTAGTCATGTTTTAGATTTAGTAACAGAAATAATTTTTTTGCTACTTGAATGGGAATTTTTCCTTCTAGGTGTTGGTCTCTTTAGTGCTAGACTTTCAGATTAAAGTATATTTTCACTAGGCATATAAATATTCATTTTTTATTGAAAGGTTTCTTGAAACATATTTTAAAAATAAGATTATATTCTCTCTTGTTTTAGGTGGCCCTAGTTTATTCGCATTTATACTCTTAAATAACTAATGGAAGGAGAGCCATTGGTTATGGAAAAGTTACCTATCTCTGCAGTCAAAGATCATACCTCATATTAGACATACTAATTATGAACAAGAGGACCTAGTTCTATTTTCTTCCATCCATCCACTGAATTTGTACTTAATTTGCTTTCCCAAATATCTGGACATACCCCTTGTTAGCCATCCAAGAGTTGTAGTTATGTTCTGCTTTACGAAACAAAACAACACAAAAGGGTCACCACGGGGTGCGTGCCTCTCAAAATCAGAGATTATGTTCAGTTTTCCCTGTTCTTGTCTGGCATCTTGCATTACTGTCACATCTAAATGTTTTTCACAGAAACAATATTTTTAATACTTTTCAGAGGAATTGCTGTTTACTGGCTTCTGCTCTGAAGAGTAGCTAAGGATTAGGCTTCTTTGTTCACTTCTCTTGCATGGTTATCAGAATCTGCGTCATTTCAAGCTAGACTGTCTCAGTGCCTGCCCATACTGGGGCTAAGCTGGTCTTGAATGTCACTGCATTTGCAGCTTTGCCGTTTTCTATTTGCTGCCATGTGCAACCACTGCTTTGGTTAGATGTACCAAAAGGAATTCTCAAGTTTCTAGTAATGTACAAGGACAGCCAGGGGGCATCAAAAAGTTTTAGTCCCCTGATCATACTTCTTAATATGAAATTTGGCCATGGATGTCAAAGCATTTTTTTCTGAAACATATTTGGGCGCTGGATTTGGTTTGCTTTGAGAATATAAAATAGTAATAAAAAAATTGTGCCAGGCACAATTATTTTTTGGTTAGTATTTTGGTGCTTGCTAGTATTTTTTTTCTTTTACTCTGTGATCTGCTGAAGTCTACTACTTAGTGTTTTGGGGAAGAACAATTCTTCATTTCTTCTGTGTAGCTCTGAAGTAGAAGTGAAATTAGTGATATGAGTATATAGGCAGATTGAACAGCATTTCCAATAGAGATCCCAGAGTAATAATAATAATAATAAATAATAATAATCATCATCATCATCATCCTTTATACTTCAGTAGAAATAAAAGCTGCAACAAAAGCACTTAAAGCAATGTGTGTGTATGCTTTGCTTAGCACTAAGTGTTTTGAATCAAGGACTGAAGAAAGAGAGGTAGTGGTTTTTGTTTCCAAAGAAAATATCAAGAAGAACATGAGCTGATAAAAATTAAACAGAGTCTTTTGTTAAATGATTTCTTGTGTTCCTTTTGTCTGAAAGTCACTGAGGGACTTTCAGCTTGTCTTCATTCAGCTTTGCATAAAGTTCCTGAGGTCAGGTTGCAAAAAACTTCAGAGAAAGATGAATATTTTAAATGATTTGAAGTGATTCAATAAGAAGGTGTTTGTTAGAAAGTTGCAAATTAGTCTCAATTTGTAGTGAAATCCACTTTAACAATGCTTTCATTCAACAGATCAGTCTGGAAAGGCAGATGTCATTCCCTCCCTTGAGGAAAGGGCAAACAATATCTAATACTTACTATTCTACTGTCACACTTATCAAGTTTCCAATTTTTTGAAAAATTACATAAATATTTGAGGAAGGTTATTGTAGTTAAATATTGTGATTGTGACTAGAGTAACATTCTGAAAAAAAATATACGCAATGATTTTTGTGTAAATTGTAGATTTTTGGAGTATTTCCAGATGCATTCACCTGTGTTGAAATACCAAACAATTGATAATGACCAAACAATAACAGTCACATTGGCAGAATCTTCCTGCTGAGCCCATGGGTACATCACAGGTGCTTGATACATGCTGTGCCAGGAGAACTTGCTCAGAAGTTTGTCAAACTGCTGTTTCCAAAAAATATATTATTGAGGTTAATCAGTGTTTGAAAATCTGACATTAACAGCTCAGGTTGACATTACCCAGCTTGACATTTTACTTTCCAGTTAAATGATTGTTATAGTCCTATTCTAAAATCTGTAGGGGCACATCCAGGTTTCTGACTTCCTTCTATGCCTTCTTAGGTTTCCTTAGCTTTTTTTCCTTTTTTGGTTTTCCCCTTTACTTGATCTAGCCCTCAAAACAATACAAATGATGCTTTAATGTTGCACATGAGGATTTTCTAATTTTTCAATGACAATACAGCAATGCCATGATTTTGATCACAAATGAACACAGATTAGACATCACCAACACAGGTTTCAGTAAGCTTTTCTTTTAGCTGATGTCTGATTAGCACTTAAATTGTTTCAGACCATTAGTTACCTAGGATTTTAGTGATCGTTAGTGGGTCTGAAATGGAACAAGATGAAAGCAAGCTTTGTTTTAAATTCAGGGGATGGTTCGCTTTTTCCATGCAGGTCATTTGCCACACACTAAAGTGTGTGCTGCTGATTAAAGTTTAGTTTTATGCATCATTGTATTCTGTTATGAATAATAATGGTATTTCCAAGTTAAGCAGGATATTCTTTACTTTCTCCTCTAAATATTGAGTACTTAGTGATTTTGTGCGCCTGCATAAGTTAGATACACCTTACTTTAGAAATGCTATTCCTGTTCATTTCTACCATAAGCTGCATTTCAGTGCTCTGGGGATATTTATGTCTACACAGAACATGCATCATCATAAACCTGTACAAAGTGGGTGGTACAGTTTCCCACTGACTTATATGGCTGGTACTACTGCCTCTGAGCTATGGTGTAGGGAACCCTGTGTGGAATCAAATCATTGTGAGGTTGCCTAAGAGATCTATACTGAATTGTATTTAATATGTATGTCTTCACTGTCAGTATGAAAGCATAGTGATCTTGCAAAATTACATTTACTATGCATTTTTAAATGAAAAAATAAGATTCAGTTGTTAAATTACTTAAAGATGTGGTGATAAAATCAGAAAATTGTCTTGAGTCTTGTTCTCTGGCAGAGTTCAATGTATAAAAGAAAACTCAAGACTCATCCTGAGCATTTCCAGAAGTTAGCTGCAGGTCTTAGTGGAAGGATTGTGATACTGGAATAACAACCTCAAACTGGAACCAAAGTGGTGATTAAATATAACCACTCCCTTCTTAAAACAGCATAAGGGAATCGTCTTCAAACAAATAGATGAACTGCACATATATAACACTTACCTTGAAATGTGAAAAGCAATTTAATTTTGCCGTAATGCATTCATTTTGTCTTGTCTGGGGTGATCACAATACTATCCCAGAGCCATTAAAGTTACTTGTTTGTAGCTCTATTTTCAAAGCTTTTAAAGCAGAATATGGTTGTCAACATACTTGTCTCCACAGGCATATTTTCCATCTGTGATGCAATAGATGCCTGTATATGAGTTAAAGTCTTAAGATTGTCTTATTATGCACCACATCACCACTTCTACATTTCATATCCGTAAAAACATAGTGCTATAATTAATTTTCTAGTCACATAAAGATCTGATTTGATTTAAGAAGCTGCAAGTTCTGTACTGAAGGTTAGGCACCTCTATTTAAAGACAATTTTCACTTCCCACTATTGCTTTGATCAGCATAATTATAAAAAAAAATAAAAAGGAGCAAAAATACTATTGTAAAGTGCTTGTTTAATTATGACATATGCCATAGTATCTATTTTGCAATTTTCTTTTAATTGCTGAGCAAGGTTCAATAATTAAGTCTTGAATTTGAAGCCCTTAATTTGGTTTTACTGTTTGTTAAGGGGAAAAGGTTATACTACTACAGCAGTCTGAGATTTTCTGCAGTCATGAACATTATTTTGACTTTAATAACAATTTTGAAGAAGCACTAAAATTTTCAGCTTTTTCTCATAGGTGAAGAGCTAGAGAATTACTTTCATTTAACTGTGAATCCATGTCAAAATAACTCTAATTTCTGCTAGCTAAACAAATACTGGATGGAAAAGAGGACAGAAATAATAAAAATCTATTGAAAGTCAAGAGTAAAGGGGAGGTCTCAATTCCTTCCATCTAACCTTAGTCACTTAATTCAGGAGCTCTATGTGGTAGTCTTGCTTTGTAAGGCAAGA
The DNA here is from genome assembly GCF_001522545.3 of Parus major. Taxonomy (NCBI): domain Eukaryota; kingdom Metazoa; phylum Chordata; class Aves; order Passeriformes; family Paridae; genus Parus; species Parus major. The sequence goes on from NC_031768.1 coordinate 21,420,252, forward strand.
GACAAGCTCATTCAGTGGGGGCTAAGTCTCCCTGAAACTTGAATCATTCTATGCAAGCCTGCCTCTCTTTAATTCCCACAGGAAGGATAGTCATTTTCTAATCAGGACTTTTCAGCCTATTGTGATTTGCCACAAAGCTGAGCTGCTCCAAAAGCATGTAATTGCTCAGCGATTCAATCCTTCTGTCTCTTCTCTGCATTCTTGGATAATGTTTCCTATGTGTTTTCACATACGGAAGTATGTGGAAGTAGTTTGATTCTGAATTTATTTAGGACATTACACAATCAATAAATATTTTTTCATTATTATAATATTAACTTTTGGTGCCTTATGTCATTAACAATTTCACTGCAGAGTCAGATGAGTGTCAGGGTTACTTTCTGTCCTATGTACATGATCAACAGACTCAGCTTTTTTATAAAACCTTACTTTTGCTAAAAAATCAAGAGGATGGTACAGCATTGAAATATTGGTTTGTATGAAGGGAATCTGAGTTTTGAAACCCTTGAGTTTTCATATACACTAATACTGCATATCAAAGAATCACTGAGGTATTGGAAGAGATAGCATTTTAATAACTAGGGCTTATTATATCAGGTTAAAACTGACTGACATCATTCTCTGGTTATTCATGATTCATATTTGTTCAGAATGCCTTTTGCAACTATAAGGATAAGAAAATGGCTTCTTACTTTTAGGTGAAGATACAACTGCAAACTTCAACTTGTCGTTTTCATAAAGAAATGTCAGTCAGTAGGCTGACACAGGCAAATTATTGTGCCATGTAATTCAAACATGAGTTTCATTTAGGTCATGTAATTTGCTAAATGTTCTGTCACTTTACTAAGTGAACTGGCAATCTATATTCAACATTTTTTTTTTCTTTTTTGACTACCATGGACTTGAATAGCAAAGCCAGGAGTTACGCATTTACAATTAAGATTACCATGAAGCCTCTATTCTTGTGATGAAACAAGAATTGTAGAAGCAGAGTATGTATAGAAATCTGACAATTTGATATGCTGTGTTCACATCTCTGTCTCATATTTCCTCCATGATTTCACTTTCAAGAACAACTTCCAAACAAATTTGAAATCAAAAGAACATCATTCAAGCATTCAGTTATATTTAAAATTAAAGACATGTTTTTCAATATTCTGGCAAGTTAGTATAGTGTATTTAAAAAAAAAAAACAGAGACTTTTGTCTGAAGATATCACAGAAGAAACAGAGATGTTTTTCTGAGTTTATGAAAAGCTTGAAAATACTGCCTTGTGTTACAAGGAACTCATTTATTTACAATACTTCTGGGTCAAATTTGTAAAGTCATTGTATTTGGATGGCTTGCATTGAGAAACTGAAATGATAGAATTGAATCTCAGCCTTTTATGTTGATATTGGTCTTCTCTTCCACATCCAACCCATTAAAATTTTTATAGATTTCTCAGTTGCACTGTGGTGAACAAAAAGCTTTTAAAGTGAAAGATAAGAGTTATCTTTCACTGTTATTCTTGCTCTGTTAGTATTGTTATTTGTTACTATTTATTATCATGCTTTATTATTACAGCTTTAAAAAGTAATCAGGAAGAATTATTTTGCTGTTAATGCTTCCAAATGAGTTAAGTAATACTAATTATTTTTTTAAAAAATAACTTTTCTACTTTAGAAATGATACTGCTTTTGACAACATGCCTGAAAGTTCTTTAGTGTTGATGAAATATTGATGGCTTTATTATATTACCTCTCCATGAAAATTCAAAATGAAATTCACTTGGTATCTGATATTCAAAGATTATTTTATTTTCTCCTGTGTTTGCAATTAAAAGTTTCAGACTATTTAAATGTTTTTAATACAAATTTATCAGAATAGTCATGGGGTAGTCCCTGCCACAATCTACCAAGCATAGAGGTATTTGTGAGGATTAAAAGCTGACCAATTTTGCTTTTGAATATGGTCAATGAGAAGCATTTTAATGAATATAAAGCCTAAAATACCTAGAATCTCACACTTAGAGGAAATATATTTCTATTTAGACTGACTATTCACAATAAAGGCTATGTGTGAGGATTATTGTTTTTCACTACTGCTATTATCAAAAGAACACAAGGAAATTGTGAATTTCTTTAATATCTCAAATATTCTCAGGAAAATGTATCCTAGACACCTTTTGGCTTGACAAGAGTTGGCTTGGGTTTGAAACTGACAGTGTAATACAATGTCAAGATCTTTACATATCTCTCATGAGCAATGCTTTGCTTCGTTGAGCTACATAAAGGGCAGTCCTAAGGCTTAAACCTTGGGGTGGAGGAGGAACAAACCATTAGATGTGGTGAACTTTTCATTTTCAAATGGGTTTCTGTTTCTGTGCACTCCAACTGCACATGGCTTCAAAATCTTCATACAGTAGGCATTCACATCTGAAAATTTTCATGTCTCTTTCTGAATGAGAAACCCTAGTAATCATTGTTCTCCACACCAACTGCCTTTCTTTCTTCTTCCACTTCTGACCTCTGATTCTTCTGTTTTATCTCCCATTCTGTATCACTTACATAAAATGGTGACAGTTATTTTTACATAAAACAGGGATTGCATTAATTCATAAATGGAGAATAATCTAGGAAATCAAAAGAAGTTTGAATTCATCATAAATCAATCTTTTCTTCCACGAACATCAAAATTACCTGCAACCTACAGGAATAAAGCAATTTGTATACATTTTAATTATTTTATTCTTCCATCCTAGTAGTGAAATGCTAGCTTGGACAAAAAAATCTTGACCACAGCAAGAGACAACAAAATACTCGGATTTTTTTCACCCCATATATATAAAAATACAATTATTTATATATATATATATAAATCGATATATTTGTAAATATATATATATTCTAAATTAGGTGCTATAGCTGAAATGATTGTAGTAAGAAGAAAAAAAAAAATTCTTGTCAGAGTAATTGAACTCTGTTTTATTAAGATGGGCCAAGCAAGACAAGGGTATATAGCTCACATTTAGGTCAATAGTGTTCACAGCTTACTTAATGAAAGGGTGTGAAACAGATGTCACAGATGTCAAAAGGATTGAAAGCACAGAGGCTTTCTTTCAGTCATGCTTGTAGGATGATATCTTCCTAAGATTTTCCTGGGAGACTACAGAAGAGATTGAGCTTGCCAGAGAACAAGTGTGGGAGAACAATCCAAATAGCCATGCTTTTCTTAAATTATCCCTTACTAGCTAAGCAACATAATTTGAATCACTACCTTTATATCCATCTTTAATAGATTATTAAATTAAAAAATATTTGGGTGAACATTATTTTACTTTTGAGTAATCTCGAGTTTGTAAGCAGTGTTTTACCAAGGGTTTACTGTTTTAAGCCCATGACATCTGGTGAACCAAAACCCACATTTCAAATTCAAATTCACATTTTCAGATGTGCAGCCTACCTCAACCAACAGAGCTGTGTCAGATACTGAAGGTAGTTATAACAGTTTATTGGTGTACCACATAGGAAAACTACAGCTTCCTAACAAAAATCTATTTTGACACCTGGGTCTAGCTTTAGCAAATTGTGAATTGCCCTCATACATAACAAAGCTTCTACATAGCCCTTTTTAGTGTCTTCTTTTCATTGTCTGAGCAGTCATTTAAAAATCTAATTACAGATTAAATTAAATTGTTTTATTATGGTCTCATTCTTCTTTCACCAGAATCACCATGCCTTCCCTACTGATACTTGAAATGCAGTTCAGCTTTATGGAGGTGAGACCTGTGTTTATAGTTCCCAGGTGTATGCATTTTCATTTAACTGCACTGGCATACATGCCTGAATGTGTCTTGGCCAAATGAAATAACCTGACTATTTTAGTTATCACTCCAGCAATGCCTGTAAATGTTACATGTTTTGCCAGTATTCCTGTTTCCTTTCAGGTTTTCAACATGTGTTGAGGTTTTCAGTAGACACAGTCAAAATCAGCTCACTCTATGTGACTACTGGCTGATCTGTTTATGATTATTTCTATAGATCTATAATGTAGCTATAGTTTAGGATATTGAAATTCTATTTTGATTTCATACTGGCAATACTCTTAATAAGAACTCTGGTTTTCCCCTTCCACACCTTGAATAAGTTTTGTGATAATTGATAGCAAAGCAGATCTGGTGAAAATCTCCAAATTCTAATTCTAAGAGGTTGCAAAGCAATGTAAATTTCTGAAGAGCTCTGAACAGAAAATTCTGCCAAGAAAAGCTACAGACAGTAACAAAGAAAACTTAATTTGACCTTTGTGGAGTTTATGCAGGGAGTTAATCTCTTAATTTACTAAGTAACCTCATTTTAAAGTGGTAAAGCCCAAACATTTATGGTAAAAGTTTCTATTGTGAACAAAAAAAAAAAAGTTGCTATGACAACTTAAAATTTTTTAGACCTTACTACCTGATGTAACTTTCTAAACTTAGTCACTTTCACAAATGAAATATTTCAAGTAATAATTTACAACAAGCAATCCATATGATTCTGGGGAAAAAACCCCACACTTTAGGATTAGACTAAAAATCTGTCTTTAAATGATTTATACCTGATCTAAGTGGACATTTACACAAACATTCATTCAGTTAAGTGTCTGTGAACTACTAGTGAAGCTATCACAAGGCTATTTAGGGTTTCATTTTGCAGGGAAAACAGGTCTTGTATTGGAAGGAGCTACTTGGATTTTTGTTTGGTTGGATTTTTGTTTGATTGGATTTTTTCTCATTGTTTTTGTAGGGGAAGCACAGAACTGTATTGACAATAGCAGAAAAAAAAGTCTGAGCTTCCACCTAGGAACATTTCCAAACCTAATAATTTTTACACATTCCCTGTGGGATATTTTTTGCACCCATATTGACAGTCTTTGCTTCAAGAGACCGTGATTTGTGTTTGAATTTGCAGGCAGGAAGGAATTAATTTTAAAGTTTTAAGAAAAAAAAATTATTTATAACAAAATTTTTAAATCAGCCTCCAGTTTTATTTGGCAGACTGTAGATGTTCTCATCAGACAAAGGCAGTCTACATAAAACAAAATATATTTCCTGAACTTTTGTAGGTTCTAACAGAAAGAGTGAAACCAATAAAAGTTGTCATTTTAATGGAAAATTCTAAATGTAAACCTTTTAGAAAGAAAATAATCTAATATGATTGCAAACCTCCCATAAGGTTCTGATAACTGAATTTGGTTTTGCATGCCTTTTATTGTTGTAATGGTTGTCACTATTAATAACCCTGGCTCAATCTAGTAGATAATAGTGTGACTGTACCATAATGCCTTATACATTTTCGAAGCTGCACATTAAGCTAATAATGTCATACTTCATGCTCTCACACAATGCAGAAAGTTACTGAGAATTTATGCAGAGCTCACAGTTATTTAACAGGCTAACTGGATTATCCAGGAAGGGGAGTCTTTTGTTAGCTGAATTGGTTCGGCCATGTAAGTATTTACAATAAGAGATTCCTGCAGCTGCAAGCATGAGTTTACTGCTGTGTGAGAGAAGGAGAGAGGCTTGCATAGCCAATTAAGAGATGCAGTGTAGTGATTGCTCCAGGCAGGCAAAATGTCAACATCAATTTCAGGTTCCTCACATTAAACCAATCAGCAATAGACTTTGTTTCAGCTTCTGCTCTCTTGCAGGTTTTTGGTTAAATTAAATTTTATAAACAGGCAAATTGAACTGAGCCCTTCACCATTTTGAAGCAGGTTTTCTGCTTGTGCAAATGAAGGTTAATAGGAAATGCAAATATCATATGCATACCAATAATTCTTTTAAAATGTTTCACCTTCTGCACTACCCTTCAAGTCAATTTCCTTCCATGTAGAAGTGCTTCACTTTGAGTTCCCTAGAGTTTAGCCATTATAAAATATATATAGGTATCACGAATACAAATTGTATTATGTATTCCTGTTTTTTTTAAGTGGTACCCAAACAAGATATGTTGTCCAATTTCATCTAGCTACAGAGATTTGATGGTGTCTGTAATTTAATCTTGTTTCAGAGCAACTTTCCTTCCAACACACAGAAGTTATACTTTCCAGCTTTTCATTAAATTCATAGTTGCTATAGGGAAACATCTGAGGAAGGGTTCTTCTCAAAAAGTGGTATAAATACTCCCTTTCTAATATGTATATAATGTGCTTCAGGGATAATGTCATTATTTTTTTCAGTCAAACACTACCTCCCAAGTACACCTGGTTCGCATTTCAAGTGCTTTGTGTGTTTTTTTAGGCCTAAAGGTGGTTTTCTGAGAAAACAGATTCTGGCTAGGTGGTTCCTAGCTCAGACCTCCATGGTATCCTGCAAGTGTGAGTGAGTGCAAAAAAGCTGAAGGGAATATAGTACTTTCTTCCACAATTTAGCCCTCAGATAAATTTTTCCTTCTCTATTAAAGAGACAAGCCTTTCAGGCTGATCTAAAAAATAAATCATTTGGATGAATCTGATCCAGTCATGCAGCAAGGCCATTCTATCCTTGTGGAAAAAAAAAGAAAAAAAAAAGAAAAAAAGAGAGAGGACTTATCTGTTATATATTATGACAGTTTCAGGTCTTTGGACTATAATCATCACAACTGCTGTGATCAACCCACTGATGGGTGTCCTCAGGAAGTTTACCACCAGAATTATGAATGTGATTTATGAGTACTTTTGCATGCTATGGATGCATCATTATATAAACATGGGTAGCATCACCTTTGTCAGACAGTCCCTAAGCACTGTCCAAAGTCTTCTGTTGGAGATATCATAGGAGTGAAGTCTTTATTTGAAAAGGCTAGGTACAGATTACTTCTGCTTTACACACTTTGTCAGAGTCTTTCAGAATCACAATATTTAAAGATTTATTTAGATTTTTCAATGTGGTATGATCAAACTCATCATTTGATCGCAAGATCATTTCTAGAAGAGAACTTGGAGAATATACACATGTTTTTCAGTTCTTAGGGGTTGGTCTACATATGACTATCTGACATTTATGTCAGCAAAGTACTCTCAAATGAATGATTACACAATTTTTGTACAAATGCAGGTCATTTTTCTCAGTTTGCTACTGCTTCTCATGAAGTTTCTGGTGCTATGGCAGTCTGTAGCAGCCTAGTGAGAACTTAATACTGGCCTTGTCATTGTTAATAATATCATGTTTTATTCTGTATAGTTGCTACCAAAGTAACTAAATGTTTGCTTGAGACAAAAAAATATTTTTCACATGTTTTGTTTTCTTGCTTGCAATATGAAAACAAATGAAAAAACTTATTTGTGATCAATTGTATGTTACACTTCTTTTTCCACAGAAGGCAATACATGTTCTGCACTCTAAGGAGCCTTTACTGGTACTTACGGGATGTTCTTTTTTGTTCTTTTTTTTCAATTCTTTGGGATATGCAACTTGTATCCTTCATTTAAATTTAAATTACTTAGTATGAATGCAATGGAAATGTTGCTCTCCTTTGTTTAACTTAACACTTTTCGCAGTCTAAATATTTTGAATTGCTCTGTATACTCCTTGCTCCATGTGTATTAGTTGCTTGTTTGCAATGATTGAATGATTTGCCGGTCAAAAGTACCTTATGCTTTTCTACCACAAGGAAGGATATGTTAGGGCTTAGAGATATTAATTGGAAAGATATTTACCTACTTTTATACGTAATGAAGACATTCTTTTAGATGATACACACACATCTACTTCAAGAAGAAATTCTTGCTTCTTATTTTGTTTTTGTTTTGGAGTTGGGTTTATGATTTCTTAAGGGGAGAAGATGAAAAAAAAGCAGACAGGAGAGCTTTAAAGAGCTTCTCATCAGTTCAGGCTTATCTTAGTCTTAAGTTTCTTTTCTAGGGAAAGGGTCTGCATGAACTCCAATTAGTCTGAGCTACCCAGGTTCAGGACAAATGGAAGAAATTCAGGACAAGTTAAAATAATTAATCATTCTTGCATTAATATTTGAGAACATCTTGATTGTCTGACAATTAGACCACCTCACCTGGTAGGATGATTCTGAGTGCAAAGAGTTTAAGATGTTCGTGGTTGGGTTAAGGAAAATGTAATCCTATTATATTTTTCACACTCTGGGAATCTGAATTTCAAAGCCTATCTTGGGGTGATTTTATGATAATATTGTATCCCCTATTGTCTGCTTTATGCCCAGGAACGCATCCTGTAACTTTAAGCTGGGTCTCTCTGAGAGAGAGGGGAAACCAGGGTCAGTGGTCTGTGTTCAAACACACATACTCTGCCATGTTCTCTCAGCTATGCTGTGCAGTGGGGGAGAGTGCATTCTTTTCTTTTAGCTTGCTTCTCTTTGTTAGCTGAGACAAGGAGTTTTCCTGGGACTGCATGCCACATTTCTCCATTGACTTCTGTAGCTTCTTTTGGAGCTGTTCAATTCAACTCTGGTGCGAGAACAGACCATCGCCAGGAGCAGGTGAGGATGCCCTGGGACACTGAATCCTGGATTCAGACTTTGGGAGAAGCCAAGCAGAACTCTAGGTCCATGTTTCCTTCCTGTGCATGCACACACTCTGTTTGTTAAATTAACATTTTTTTTCACTTTTCACCAAGAAACTCCTTTCATAGGAGAGGGAGAGATTCATGGGAGAGGGAGTGCCCAAACCTGCTCTCTTTGGAGAGGACTTTCATTCCTGGATGTTCTTTCCTGAACTTGTCTTAAACCTACACAAATACTTTTAAGTTGAAGGCTGCATCTAAATTATTTTGTTTAAACACACTGTCCAGCAATAAACATTCTCTTTTAACATGTGCTGTTTGTTGTATTTGGTATATGTCAGCAATACATTGTACAACACATTCATCCTATGTATAAGGGGAAAGAAAAGTGCTTGCTTCTTTGCTGTCTTGACATTTCCTTTTCATTCTTGTAGTATGTAGATTTCATTGGCTCTTGTACTCTTCAGGTAGGAGATCTGACTTCTAGAATACTTAGACTGACTACCAAATTCTAAATAATTTTCTTACACAGAATGTCTCTTCATCCCTGATCATTTCTCTGCACTTTTCTAGTTAAAGGATTTTCTTTCTGAAATGGAGCAGCCAGAGCTATGCATAATATTCAAGGTGTGTACTTGAATAAGAGTCACTGTTAATATCACAAAGTTGTTTCCTGAATTATTCTTAGTTCCTTTCTCAATAATTTTTCACTGATTTTTTTTTTTTTTTTTTTGACTGGTAGGGAAAACTGAGCTGACATTTTGAGAGATAAGGAACAGTGGCTTTGAATTCTCTAAGTGGTAATACATAATCTAGAGTCTACCACTGTCTACATGTACAGTGATGACTAACCATGTCTTTCAGGTTGACTCCTTTTAGTGAAAAATAATGATGTCTCCTTGCCCCTAGGTTTTTCTCTACACCATCAAATGATGACTTATACAGAAACATCTTTGTTTGGCCTTTTTAAATTAAACTTAAGTATTGTTTGTGATGTTTCAGATACGGAATATAAACTGCAGGTCTTTTCTGCTTCAGTTTCACAATTCCGTCTTTCATTTCCTGAATTATTATATTGCAATAGAAATGTGTATTCAACACTATATTTTTAGTATTTTACAGAGAAGAAATATTAAGTTTTATTTTGCTATTATCAATCACTAAGGCATTAATTTTCCTGTTGTAATTTAGTACAGTAGCAGAGTGATGTCTGAAATAACTGGCTCTTTTGATCTGTCAGCAAACAAGACAACAGAATTACAGACAGGTAATTAATGGCATAGACATAGACTCATTGCCCAATAAAAAAGGGTATTTATTCATCCTACATAAATCACGAGAAGTATTGAAGCATTATTCAGGGATAAGTAAGACATATTTAAAAAGAAAAAAAGCTAACTTATAAGAACCCATATAAAAATTTCTGTACTTTAGGTGAAGTTAATTCAGATTAGGTGAAACTCACGACTGGAGAGGATGTTTCGGCCAAAGATGAAAAGGAGTCTTCATACACAGAATACTAAGCATGCAAGCTTTAACCGAGTTTTGACTGTCTCTCTTATTCACTATGTTCTAATCAAAGGTGAGAGCTTGAATACTCCGGCAGAATAGGAATATAAATGAAAAGCACAAGTCTTTGATACTGAAGCTGATTAACTTACCCAATAGGATTTCAAATAGAAGAACAATTGAAAAGCCAATTGTATTGTGTTTAAAAGAAAATAAACAACTTTAGCTGCCTTGGAAGGCATTAGAAAACATCAGCGAGAAGGACATTTCTGAATACAGTAACAAATTTCAGGGTTTTACAGGTAAATAAGTATTGCTGATGATACACAGCAGCAATGTGGATATCCATAGAGGAATATTCTAACTTGTGGAGGGAGATGAAATGAACAATTTCTCTTGAATGTTTTCACAGATAAAAATAAGCAGAAAAAGAGCAGAGCCCTAGATTAAATGGCAGAGGGATAAGAGTCTAAGATTAGGAAACACAGGATATTCATTACAAAATATTTGATGGTTCTAATGAATTTGTCGTATTTCTAAGAGTAAATTCCCATTCATAAATTAGTAAAGAAATTGGAAGGCCTAAATTAGTCAGAAAATTGAAGACTGGGGCCAAGGTAATTATGGTTCCCTGACTGCCATATACAACATCTTTTTTTGCCAAACTTGAAAAGACCCAAGCAAAACCAGATATGCAGATATTTAGAAATTCCTTATACCAATGATAAAATGAACACTCAAGATGTTTGTGGGTTCAAAAGAATATATCATGTTTGATGTAACCACATTTTCACAGAATTTTTCTTATAGATATCAGATACAGCTGCCATACTATTGGGCTATAACAAGGAAAAGGGAAGAGCATATTTGCATTAAAGATACCATTGCTTCACAGATAATTAGGTATTATAATGCCATAAAAAAAATTGAACATATAACTTTTAAAAAGGTAAGTTTTAAGAGAAATACTAATGTCTGAGAAATAATGTCTGAAGGAAATGTCTGCTCCTTAAGAATCTATTAATTTTGCATATATAATTCTGTATAGGCTATTCTACATAAGTTACTGAGAGCATTGTCTGTAGAATGGTACTGTAGAATAGTTTAATAGGTATGAAATAAATAATTTCTTACAGCAAGTCTTGCATTCAGCAAGGGCATTTTAATAGTGAACTAATTTTTGGTAGGCATCAAAAAGTTAATCACTGATATAAATTTTGCAATTGCAGAATCACACAATATTCTGAGTTGGAAGGGACTCAAGAATCATTGAATCCAACTATTAAGTGAATGTCCCATATTGTGGAGTGAACCCACAATTTCAGTATTATTAGCACCAAGCTCTGACCAACTGAGAGAATCTCATGCTTAGTCCAAATTGATAAGTATCTTGACCCAGATACTTAAAGTAGTTGGTAATGTGTACAGGTTTGCATATAGGTAGACCAATAATTTCATTCTAATTTTTACATAGACTTCTACAAAATATGAATTTTACATATATATGAATTATACATATATTTTATCACAAACTAACTGAGTTAGCTTAGACCAGTTGAACTTTAGTTCAGCTAAATAAGCTGTGAAATTGAAGGTATGAAACAGATATTAACATAGGCCTCCCTAGGAATCAAAATTTATCAGGAAGAGCTTGACTGACAATTAGCAAATCAATTTAACTATTGCTTTGTTTCAATTGAAATAAGATTATTATATCTCACTATTTTATTTAAATTAATCTTATTACTTGGAATAAAAAAGAAGTTGCCAAGAAATCTGACTTCCTATATGTCTAAAATTTTTCTTATGATGAATGCTTCCCTCTGAAGACCTTGGAATTCTGCTTAAAAGACAACAAAATTTCCGATCCAGAATACAATTTTTCTGTCTTTAAAATGATCCATACTTTTTTTAGTTTTACTATCTACTTTTCCTTTCTTAAACTTGTTCTTTCTTTTCTTGTTTGTGCACGGTGTTTTTCACTGTACCAAATGACTCTGCCATGTTGTAGCTATATTTCTTTATTCTTTATTTCCTCACTGTGCTGTGTGATGAAGTTGTTGAACAACACTCAGTTCATCTGTTACTGTGAAAGTCTTACTCTTCATGAAAAAAATTGCTTGATGTCTAGTGATTTGCAAGGTCATGATCAACAGAAATGGAGGTCTGTAGGAATTTGATGTTGAGGCATTAGATAACATTACTACATGTACAATTTTAATGTTTGTATATACATAAGTATACATAGATATTTATATTTCTCTGGTTTGTATTTATATAAATATATATATATATATATATATATATATATGCTTTAAGGGACAACTGGTGCTGGTATACTTGACCAAAATAAATAAAATGAAAAATTAGTTAATGGAAATGAGACATAAAAATTCATGGATCTATAAATTATGTGCTTAAAATGCACATAATCATTTGGGCAAACAATTAACAAAGCTTAGAATTTTAAATGGATTTTAAGAACAAGTAACACCATGGATCACATTGCTAGATATTGAAAACATTGCAGTATTCTTTGATAAATGCTTCAGTGCAGCATCTGAATCCAAGAGAGATGAGTATAGATTCAGTATAGTGCTGTAGCAAAGGAATGAAGACATCATGGCTAAAATTTACAAACTAACTTGTCCATATAATGTATGCCGAAAAATCTTAAAAGACCATCTGAGAATTCTCTGAATCTCTAAGAAGAATAACCAACACAGTGTGAAAACTGAAAGAAATGCTAAAGAATAAGGTACAGGGGACGACCCTAGGAATTTTAGACCAGTTGGAATGCAACATTAGTCCTTCAAAATTTACTTACTGCCATGTGTTTTCAGTAACAGATTTTTTACTTTTTTGCATTGTATTTCAATCACCATTGGAACACATTTCCCAGAGACTGTGGAAGCTATCTTTGGAGACTCTCATCACCTGACTTGGCAAAGATCTGAGAAACTGATCTGAATTCAGCATTAACCATGGTTCAGGCAGAAGGTTAGTCACAGTGAGTAGCTTAAGATTCCTCACCCTTTCTCCTTACTTGCTAATTTATGGAAAATGCTAGGGCAGAAGGACATTTGTCTACATCCTTTTCTGGTAAGGTATGACTGAGGTTTGGAGAAAATTTATGAAGTTTGAAATTTTACTAATGAAATTTGGAGGAAAGCATTTATTCACAATATTCAAAAACAACAACACAGCTAAAACTGTAACACTGCTAAAGAATCAGAGAGGAAACGCTTCATCTGTTCACATGAAGGGGTCTGTAGCAAATGAGTACATAAGTGAAGCAGGAGATGGGTACATACAGTATCTCCCTCTTTCCCTCTTAAAGTAGAAGTCCTAATCATTGTGCAACTCTTTAATTTTAAAACCAGAAATCTCTTCTGCTTAATCTTTCAAAAGACCTGTTGTACTCTATCTTAATACATGTCTGTTTGGAGTCCTGCCCCTTCTCTCTTGATGGACTGCACATCCAATTGTGTTCTGCTTGAAAGAGCTAGAAATACCCTTTGAGCCCCTCCAGGATGATTTTAATCTTTCATTCCAGGTTTAGTTTAGCACTTCCATATCCAAGTCCAGTATTCTGGTCCTTCATCTTTGCTTATGTGGTTCAAATGCTTCTTATTCAGTCATCACATGCTTTACTGGCAAAATCTCTGTGAGTCATAAAACTCTCCTCTTTCCCCTGCTGGTACTGGTAGTGTGCACACGCACGTGTGTGCTTTTCAAGATGAAATACTCCACTTGGGAGGTGCTTTCTGAATCGCCCATGTCTTTAGCAGTCATACCTAATGCCAGTAGCTCATGGAATAAATGGACTCATTTAGATGAGGCACAATTATCTCATTTGTACACCTTTGTGTAAACAGTAGGTCTGTGTGACTCAATTTCAGATCCCCTTCTGAGATACAGTACTGCAGGAAATCAGCTTCTATATTTTCCTTGTATGACCAGGTTTTGAGAGTAAAGAACTTATTTCTTGCAAGTGCTGTTGTGTGTGCCTATTCACAGATATCATTCACATTCTGGGAAGTGTCTTCAGAGATCCATAACCATAATTTGTTTTGCTATGTGGATTGCTCATACAATGCAGTCTCTGATTTGCATGCAAAAGTCATATAGCAATATCCCTTTATGCATTGTTATCATTACTGGACTGCTTTGGTTTGGAGCATGAAAAATAGAATTACTTTGCTCAGACTTGAGTCAACGGTTTGGTAAAAGACATTGTCTAAATCCCCATTAAGAAGAATAAGTGAACACCATAAGGAAGTCTAAGTGTTCAAGGCAGTGAGATAAATCTTCCACTTCTCCTCAGTAACAAAAATATATTTGCTACAACTCTCCATTAACTCAAGGCAGAGATGATACTGCCTTATTAATAAGCACTGAGAATTCGTGCAGATGACACCGTTTTTCTTTTCATGGTTAAAAATGCTTTCTTTAATTTCAATAACCCTTGCTGTGTCAAAAAATATTTTTAAGTTATGTGTATCTGTAAATCTTTTATATTATGTACTATTTATGCTGCCCTTATAAAAAAAAGCTTGGTATGAATGCACATCCACTTAAAATATATTTTTTTCATCCCAAAACAGGACTATGTAATTTTAATTGCATTCATGTTGTCTTTGGTGAGATCAATAGCAGTCTTAATTTACTAATAGAGAGCTTTAAAGGACTTATCATGAATATTAAGTAACACAAATCAATATGAATTAGCAAGTAATTACTTCTTCTAGACAACACCAACCATGGTTTTAATTTCTTGAAATGTCTTTCAAGTTCATGAAGAAAAAATAGTTCTATTCTGTTTATGTTGTTTTTGTACAAAATGCTACACATAGGGGGAGAGTTGCCAAAATCCATTCCCTACCAGAAATCTTACATTTTTTATGTGCTTAAGGATATGAGGCAGCATTAGTAATAGAAAATTGTAATCTTCATTTTTCTCCATCAATGAGTGATAATTCACTCAAATAATAGAGAGTTACAGGGGGATTTAATGTAGTTCAAGAATATTGTTTGTAGGAAGTACTCTTTTGGAGGAAACTATTGTCTAGCTGGTCTATATACAGGATGAGATAAAGGTAGTGTTTATCATATTTTCTCAGTTTCCATCTCAATAGAAGTTAGTATTGAATCTTGCCTCAAACTAAGAGCTTTTCAGGAAAGGAGTCATTACACAGATTCCAATCAGTCATCCCATTGTAAATCTGGATTGCCTCTATTGAACTCACCAGCGTAACTGTGGAATTACTGCAGTGTAATTTGGCACATGCAGTACAACAAGATAAAAGCCCCAGTGGCATGGTACAAAAATATATATATGCACATAAAAAATCATAATTCTTTCTGAAATGCATTTAGCAAGTCTGTGTAAAGTTCTTTGCAAAGAAGAGTGCCAGAGAAGCAGGTTAAATGATATGCAGAATGTTCCAAACTACAACTGCAGGAGCTGATTTTTCTGCAGCTGCTCTTGGTATCTGCCCATTGCACAGTATGCAGAAGTATACACAGTCTGAGAATGACATTAAGAAATTCAGGAAGCAATGAAAAAAGTGCTTGTATGCAAATATTCTGTAAATATTTTTAAATGGTTTAAACAGGTAAAATTTTCTAAAAGCTGTTCTTCACTTTTTTTCATCAATCTGTTGCTTTTACTATCAACAAAGCTGAAAAATACTGTGATAAACTCCAAAGATTTGTCTTTCAAGAAATGAACGTTTCCTCATTGATTCTTGTGTTTGTATACTCAAAATAGATATAGTTGTGTGATAGGATATAAATATTATTCACATGGATTAGGATGACTACAATTCTCAGGAGAGGCAAAATTGAATGTGATTTATACAGCTTACCCTTGGACTGTGCCTCTAAACTTTTCATATCATATCTTATCTGTTTTTATATTTAGTTTATATCATAATCACAAAAAAATCTTATAATAGATTCTTCAAGTAAAAAGGTCTGCTCTAGCTCCTGTTTGTCACTTTTTTAAACAAAGATAAAGCTAAGTGGAATGAAAACTCAATTCAGGGCCTGAGATAGATCTTACATATGTAAAAATGACATCCAAGAAATAGATTAGGTTTTGTAAATACAATTTATTTTAGAAAACTATTATGGACTCCTAATGTTTGAGAGAGGTCACTGACAATTCAGGCAAAATGATTCACTTCCCTGTGCAATTTCCCAGGACAGTATTTCCTTCTAGCTTTGGAAATCCTGCCTCAAAATCAAGGGACAAAAGATGCCATAAATATATGTATATGAACATTTTGAAGTAAAAATGGTACAATTCTTATGAGGTTAACTCTAGCTACAGTGATATAAAGCTTTTTACTAATTCTTTAGTATCAAAGCAGATGAACCCCGCTAGACAAACTAAAGTCCCTACACCAAAAATAAACAAATTCTAGACCATTTAGAAACTATTAAATATTAAACTCCATTCTCACAGTCTTGAAATCTTCTGTTTATTACCTCCTGCCCCTGTGCCAAATGCAAATATGCACAATGTTCAATGGCCAGTAGCCAGTATCCCAAACAACTATCCACTTGTTAAATTATATGTGGCATTTTGTAACTGATAGGGCTGTCTCTCCAGCCTGCTTCTAGGAATCTGTCCAACAAAATATGTATTAAATAAGAAAATATTGTATATTGTGTTCTAAACACAGTGCTCTTCAGAACAGGGGAGGGAGTATAAATGAAAGAATTGAAAAATATTCTGCTGTGTTGTACACAAAGCTGGTGGTACATTCCAGCTGAAGGATAATTAACCAGCACCTTATTTCATGATCCTTGTTTAAAATGAAAGATTTCTTTTAATTCAGTTTATAGTTCATGTCTCCACTCTCCTATCTTCATTAAATACTTTTATACAAGTGTTTAAAGATAAAATCTCCTTTTATTACAAGAGTACAAGGGCTTGCTTCTAGCTATCATTTACTTCAGTATACTATTTATATATATATAGAAGCCAATGAAATCAGCTCTTGCATTTTGAAGTGGTTTACTTTTTCAGAGGAAAAAATCCAAAACACATCTTTATACTAAGATTTGTAATACCCCTGAGTGGTTTTTCAGTTTTCTCCTATTTGAAATCATTGAAATTTTGACTACAAGAGAAAGACTAATTTTTTTAAAGTTATTTTGGTTTTTTTTTTTGTTTGTTTGTTGTCCACTGGGAATAATGAAGATTTTGGGGGGCTGCTAAAGAGTTAAAACCATTATGAATAATGATTTTTAAAATTTGCATCACCCTTCAAACTAAAATATAATGTTCTCAATAAATAAAAAAATAAAAAAAAGTAATTGGTTTGCTCAACCATTTGTCTCTGATCATTTTGATGTCCTGGAAAAAAGCAAGCTAATGAGAGAGACAAAAACATTCACTCTAGTCACTGACAGATGTTAGAAAAGATTGCATCTGAAATTTATGGATAATGCTGTTTTTTCTTTAACAAGCTTTAAAGCTTTAAGCTTTGTTAGACTGTCTGTAGTAAAATAGACTGATCTTTAAGTGCTTTGCATGTAGACCAAAACTGTGGAAAAACTTTGCATCTCCTGAAGTTAAATGCAATGCAATTGATATATCATTAGAGACAGAGAGTTGCAGGCTGATATTGAAGATACTTTTGTCCTTGAAAACAGTGTTAAGGTAAAAAGGTTGGGTTTGATGGGGCTGGCTTTGATTCTTTTTTTTTTTTTTTTTTTTTTTAATAGCTTGCTATCCAAGATAGGGGATAACCTAAAACTATTTTAGAACTTACTCCATCCTGCTCTTGTTATCCAAAGACAAAAGTGGCATGTCTTATCGCTATTCCACTCATAACACTGAGAAGACCCTTCTTAAGGGTAATAACATCATGAAAAATGAACATACTGCAAACCCACTCCCTAACCTGCCACTTCAAACTTGCTTTTGTTTGTAAAGTTGGGATAATAGCACAACTTGTAAGGGAATATGGTTTAATAATACATTCTAGATGCATGTGTTGGCCATATTTCCTGTGACAGATTCAATGGCTCAGTTGCAAGTATATTTAATAATGCATTCCAACACAGCAATCAGCCATGTTTTCTGTCACAGACACAATGGCTTAATTGCAGTCACTTTTTAAACAACATTTTGTCTACATATTGCAGTCTGTGTACAATAAAGGAGAGGGTAGAGTCCTACAATACATCTCCAGAAAAAGAAAGCCCACTCACTGCATAAATTTACTCCATAAAATGGATTATAAAGAAGTTACTACTGTATCTTTCTTAAGCATTTCCATATTTATGCTGCTTTATATCAGTAGCTTACAAATTTTCTTATGCTTCTTTAAAAGATACTGAAAAACACAAGCTTACCTATCGTACAGAAACAAGATATCCATCTTTCTGAAAATGCTGTGTCATGATGTGCTCTTGCCCACTGAAGCAATCTTTAATTACAATGAATGATACTTGCAAGATAACTTTATTACCACGTGCAAGTTGATTTATTTCAAATAAATTCCTTTCTGCCAAAACAGACATTTCAAAACCTTTCCAGATAAAAAACTGTCTAAAAATATATAAGTTTCTGAGGAATCCTGGAACTTTCACAAGCTACTACCATGGCTGATGGGATGTAGTGGAGTACAGTGAGTCTTTGGCTTCAAACAAAAGTTCTAACTTTTTCACATGTAATTTTTCCTGGAGCTTGAAGAAAAAAAAAAGATTAATTTTTGCTTTCCCAAGTATGATTTTGGATACTATTTTAATCCATATAATTCTCAAAACAAGTGCAAATGTTCAGACTCATTGAAAAATTGAGCATGCAAACTAAAGAATATCAAATATAAAGCATAAATATTTTTTATTTACAGTGTAAATAAAAGATGGTGGATTTCTGTAAATAGCTGTATTGAGACACAACATCATGGAGCTCACTCTTCATTCCCTTCTTTGTTGAAAGGAGAATAATTGAGGCAAAGGCAAGGAAGAGTGTCCCACTTTTCTGTGCCTTTCTGAACTGTGGCAACTGCTGTCTGTCATAACAGCAAAATATGATTTTAGTGAACGAATATGCACATAGCTGCTGTTCAGAGAGCAGGTTCATTTTAAGTGACAGTATTATAAATATTTGTCCAGTTTTTTGGCAAACTGAAGCTTAACAATCACACTTTGTTCTTAGCAGGAGCTGAATGTCATAAATGGAATGTTTTTGCTATCTAAGTTAACATTTAGTTCATTCAAACTTCAGACACCTTCATGTAGAAGATAATATTCTGGATGGAACCACAATAGGACGATGATCTTGGACAAATTCACATATCAGCCAAGTCAAAGATCAAATAGACATATGGTTGGAGACCTGTGATATCTTCTGAATAATAGTAAGGAATACAAGTATATAGATTTTATTTTTTAAAAACAGTCCTAAACACTTTTTTTTATTTGTTCAGTTTTTCTATGAGTGATTTACTGATCAAGCAATATTTAAGTATAAGCAAGACTAAAAGTTTCATAGCTTCTTTTGAGGATACAGTTTGTGTTTGACAAATCATATGTAAGTGTATGTGAATGTGTGAAGAAAAGGGACAAACTGGAAATGTTAATATTTCCACTATAATCTATATATTCTTTTTCATCTGTCCATAATTAAAAGTTTTTAATTTTCAGTTCCACTATGGAGAAGATATTTTTTAATGATAAATGATTCAATTTATGAAAAACAAGTTAAAAGGAGATTTATATTTATGAAATTATGTTGTTTCAGTCATGTAATTTTTTTTTCCTCTGAAATATTGTAAGAACTCACGGATGCTGAACACTGTAAGTGAAACTGTTGTTTTCTGGTGTGTTTCATATCAGTCATTTAAACTACAGCATTAAATAATTACATTAGTTTACTTTATTTTTTATATGTGGCATGATTTAAAAAACCACAAGAGTAAAATGTCTTTGTTTGGGTGATGTTTATTTTTTCCATAATGAGAATTTTTTTTCCATTGGGCATCTTCTTTTCCTGATTAAAAAAAATATCCTGTTCAATGAATGCTTCCTCTCTCAGCTAAAAAATCTGCATTTTTGGACCTGTTCCAAAAAGAAGCAAAATCAATGAAAATCTTTCCATTTATTTCAGAGGCCTTTGAGTCAAGCTTTTAGCTAAGCAGCTGTTTGGTACTTCTAATCAGTATAAATCACTTTTTTGAATGATATGCATTTTCCTGTACTATACAGCTACTGTATATAAACTTTGAGTTTAACAGCAGCATGTCTCCTTACAGGTGACATCCTGTTTCAGTATATGTGCCTGATCTGAATATACCTTATAATAGGGATAATTGCTAAATATCATAACTAATTTGACTACAGTAAAAAACAAGGTCATCAAACCAGAGATGCTAAATAATACAATTTCCAGGAAACAACTAACACTGGTGACATTGCCCTCTATTCCTGTAAAAAGCCATGATGAAAATGAAATATCTCAAATACAAACTCAGATGATTTATGTCATATGTAGCCTTTAAAATACTGTCAGGAGAAATTAAAAATGTGATGCCATTTGCAGCCAGCTGCACATAATTCTACCATTAGAAACATAGTTGAGGTAATAAATAGATGTTTTTACACAAAGCAAATACTATATGTAAAACAGCAGTTTAAGGTTCCTGTCATCAAAAATGGTCCTTATACACAGTACATCAAGCAGAAACTTTAAAATGGGAGAATAATACACTCGAAGGGGTAACAATACCTGCATTCTTAACAATATATCCTAGCAGAAGAACATTCTGTTGATAGTAACACTGTTGTTCTCAAAATGGTGTACTGTCCTGAGTGATCCTAAATCTGGCTGGCTCTTGGTGTAATGGTCCACTGGGTAAGAGTATCTTGTGGTACTTTTGCTAGCACAGTTTTTTTACCAGATTAGCATAGTGCTAATCTCCAGAAATAGGGGAATGGTTGAGTCCCAGATTATACATATGGCCTCATTCCGATGCAGTTCTTTTGAGATACTGTACTTCTTCCCTTCTGCTCTTGCATATGGGTTGCTTTTCTCTTCCCATGTCACATTTCTTTAATATTCTCTCCAAATTTTTGGCCTGGAAGTGCATAGATCTTAGAATATGCACTGACTGTGTTGTGATTTTTTGGTCTTTTTTCTAATAAAAATACTTCAGACATTATATACTATGCTATAAATCTCTTGTACTCACCGAAATTAATATTGCATTAGTCTCAAACAATGCTTGCAATTAAGATGGCATGCAGAACATTGTTCTGTCCATTGCATTACAGCCTGGAAAATAAACTTTCTTTTAATTGTTTAATAGAGTTAAATAGTAATTTTCTTTTAAAAATCAATGATCAATGTAATTTTAACTTATAATTGTGTTTCTGAAATGCTGGAAGACCTTGAAGAAAATCCGTGCTTATTTTAACCTACTTGGTTATAAATAAAATAATGTAATTCAGCTGATTTAAGAGTCACATTTCACAAAGTTAATGAATGCTAGATAAAGGACTGACCAAGGCCATCATGCAGAAGAGGGTTAGAATGTCTGTTTGGCTTACAGCTATGATCAGTTTCCTCTATCTGTCTTATATGTTGGACCACACTCAGGATCACAGAATGGATGAGGCTGGAGGCATCTCTAGAGATATGCTCATCCAAATCCATGCTCAGAGCAGGGTCAGATAGGGCAGGTTTCTCAGGGCTGTGTCCAGTCAGGTTTTGACTGTCAGCAAGGATGGAAGCTCCAGTACATCTCTAGGCAGCCTGTCCAGTGGTGGCTCATACTAGAAAACTGCCCTCTTAGACAGAATTTCCTCTGTTTCAATTTGTTCCCATTTCCTCTTGTCCTGTCGCTGAGTGCTGATGGGAAGAGCCTGACTGTGTCTTTCTTACTCCCACAATGGTGTATTAATGCATATGAATAATGTCCTCTTGAGTTTTCCCAGCTCTCTCAGCCTCTCCTTACATCCCAGATGATCCAGTCCATTAGTCATCAACAGACTACAGGAAGTTTCTTACAGTATTTCTACATAGCATCACCACATATGCTGGCATGCAAGTGAGAAAGGGTCGGCCAGTTAAACAATATTTCAGCAATGTCAGAACCAGTCCTGGCAAGACAAAAGCATCACTTTATGTCTGTTGTTCAAAAATAACATATTTCCAGACTAATATTTATTCCTATATGCCCTACTTTCAGCAGCAGCTCTTATTTCAGTAACAAAAGATTGGGATATGTGAGTAGCTCATACTGAAACTTAGTCAAGTGCCAGCTTCTCATCATCACACAGAACACAAGCAGCAAAATCAAATGTGCTTGTTGTGAAATGCTAGTGTATTCATCCCAACACACATTTTTTTTCTGCTTGTCTACTGCTAAAGCTTAGGCCTTTCTGAGTCTCTAGGGAAACTGAACCTGATAGGCATAATTATTGAAATATCTCCTGGCAAAAAAAACCCAAAAAACAAAAAACTAAAAAAACCAAGCCAAAACTGGAAACTGTGGAATGGAAATCTGTGGCCATGAAAGTGTTGAAAATAATTTTCAAGAACTGCAGCCTGTGTAGCATAGGTGGGGAAGCACTCATGATAGCAAATTTGGTTTTGGTTAGATGAATAGGAATGACTGAATAATTTGATGGCAGATTTCAAACCCAGCTTCGTGAAGGCTTTTCGATTTTGATTTTCTGGTCTGTTCCCTTTTTTTTTCTTAACAAGGTAAAAGAACTTAGGGCAGATGGAACCCACTAGAAAGTGATTAAATGGTTTCTGAGAGTATTCTTCCATCTGTTTCTATTTTCTTATGCACATTGACTTAGTTCACTCTCTTTAAAGGGTAGCCAAATAAGAAGGAACAATTTTTTGGATCTGTTCTTAGAAGGAGATATTTTTTTTTCCCTTTGGTCCAAATCCAAAATCTTCAGATAGTTTCCTCAACAGCTGCAAGAAATGACATAACTTGAGCATTGCTATTTTTGATTTTTTAAAATAAAAAAAAAATATATAAAATATTTTGATTCTTTTCTACATTGATAAAAATATATATTGAGAAAAATATTGATCATGCTGCTGAAATCTCTTTTACTTATAGATTATACATGAAGAATATTTGTCTTATGAACTTTTTCCTTGAGCTTCTATTTTTCATGCCATGTATGTGCATATGAGCACTGGTATACTTCTAATATTAATTAAAACTTGTTTAAAAATTCTGAAGAACTAACCATGCCACTTTGGTATGGATTGTAGGAAAATGCAACAGTACATTGAATCTTGCATATACAGAGACTAATTACTCAACACTTTTCTAATATTATTAAATAGAGTAACTATTTAAATGGCTTAATTACATTCTTGTTTCAATATAAATTTCCAAAATGAAAGTAAAAAAATAATGATTAAAAAAATCAGAAAAAATAGGAAACTATCCAATTTCCTACTGCCATGACTTCATGGTGCATATATATAAATATATATATATATCTACACATACACATATATATATATATTATCTATTTATATATCTATATCTATCTATATGTCTATACCCATCTCCATATCCATATCCATATACACAAATTTTAATATATACCTATATAGATCTATACATATGTGGTATAATGTCTCTTTCTAGCATGAATAGGTGTCAATATTTTCTCATGAGCCCGTCACTTCATAGGGGAAGAACCTGATTTATAAGAAAATCAAACACTGAAAATGCAAAACCTGGAGCTTTTTTTAATACTAATACAACTAATGCATTTGATGCTATTTTTAAGGCTGAGTGCACAGGATGGTCTAAAAAGTCAGAATCAATTATATTTAATGAAGTGTGTGAATTTATAAGTTTTCTGTAAAGTCAGTAAGGGGAAATGAAAGTAGCACAGTGTATTAACCCAACAAATATTCTAGACTGACCTCTTCTTGTGACTTAATGTGATATTTAGCAGACAGTCTAAGATTAAGTATACTAAGCCCACCCAAAGTCTTTTAAATAAAGGGCAGAAAAAGTCCTTGAAAATTCAGCATATTCTGTAAACTGTTAGAAGTGCAAAATACAATATTTTTTTCTTTAAAAATATGTCATCTGCCATTGTGGGGTAACATTGCTCATTTTAATCTTTCATTGTTCAATTATTTAAAGGGATATTGTTCTTTAATACAGAAAAAATGAACACCTTTATTTTGTAAGGGGATAGTTATTGAACACTGGAGTTATTATGGTGTAACATACCTGTAGAATTGAGGGATGCTTGGCTAGACTCATTGCATCATTCTTTGTTTAGTTACTGTTATGACAGGCTACAAAAACCATAACTGTGGCTATGAATAGATTTTTATCTTTAAATGCACAAATTATTAGAAACTGATGCATTGGGTTTAAGCAGCATAGTTTTGAAAGCAGTGGGTGTTATAGTGGCGGGCTGCTGTGAGAAGCTTCCAGAAGCTTCCCCTGTGTCCAACATCTGGCTCCAAGATGGACCCACCACTGGACAAGGTCTACCCAGTGATGGGTAGCACTTCTGGGATAACAGATTTGAGAAATGGGCTAAAAAAACTACTGCACAACAACATCTGTAAAGCTAAGGGAGGATATGTGAGATAAAGAACCCTGCAGACACCAAGGTCAGTAAGGGAGAAGGGGCTGTAGGAGCTCCAGGCTCCAGAACAGATTCTTCTCCAGCCCATGGTGAGGCAGCTGAGCACCTGCAGCCCATGGAGGTCTGTGGTGGAGCAGAGATCCACCTGAAGCCCCTGTAGGACCCCAGACCAGAGCAAGTGCATACCTAAAGGAATCCGTGACCCCATGGGAAGCCTGTGCTGGAGCAGGCTGTTAGCACTACTTGTGGACTCATTGATAGAGGACCTCATGCTGCAGCAGTAGCAGGTTTTTTGTGACCCCATTGGAGCCCACCAGAACTGGAACAGTCTATTTCTGAAGGAGACTGCAACCCCATGGAAGGGACTTATTCTGGAGCAGTTCATGAAGACCCCTAGTTATAGAGGTCTGTTTCCAGTAGGAGAGACCCCAAGCTGGAGCAGGAGAAAAATGTGAGGAGTTCTCCCACTGAGAATGGAGTAGCAGAGACAATTTATGATGAACTGACCACAGCCTGCATTCCCTGTCCCCCTGTGCCATTTAGAGGTGAGGAGGTAGAGAAAATTGAGAGCAAAGTTAAGCCAGAGTAGAAGGGAAGTGTAGTGGAAGGTAATTTAAGATTTGGTTTTATTTCTCATTAGCTACACAGAATGCAGTAATTAATTGTATGCCTTGATTGTGGAGTTCTGTCATATGAAATCAATTCACGTGAAGCATGAGAGTTACACTACTTTAAATGACAAATAAGGCACTAATTATCATAATAGGAGTTGAGTGTGATTTCAGTACATACTAGAATTGGTACAATTGCTGGTCTGTTTATAAAATTTTATCTTCTGAACTCCATGTCTATTTGGCTTTTGTCAAAAGATGCCTTTAGTTATGTAGCCTTTACATTCTGGATGTAGTGAAAATGTGAGTGTGATTACAGTACTGAGTTTTACATTAGCACTGGATATATATATATATGTCCATTGTCCATGCATATATATGTATGTATGTAAATAATGGCACATCTATTCTGAACACCAGTTCACAATTTTGTCACCTGCCTGGTGCAACATTCCAAGTCTCCCTAGCAACACACCAACTCTCTGCAGTAACAATCCATCTGTCTGTTTTACCAATCCAACTGTTCACAAGAAAACCCAAAATCTTTCCAGGATCAATCAATCTCAGTCTCCTGCCAAGCTATTTTCTCCTCCATGTTAAAATGACACAGGTTCTTATGCAATGAACTGCTCTGATTTTTTCAGGGCCACATCTGTTGTGGTCCACTGGTCTTCAGACAGTCGTGGAACTCAAATTTCTGTTAAAAAATTAGAAAACAAAAAGAGACAGCAGAAAACCAATTAAAGTTCAGCACCTGTGCCAAAAAATGCAGAATATTTTTTAGAAATTATATACTCTTACAATGCCTTCAACACCGGGCATATCTCCATATGGGAGTATAACGCATAACTCTGAACTGAAATTGAAAGGAAGATAATTTTCTGCAATCAAAGAGCACATTTTACACTAGAAAATATGCAATATGTCTTTGTGTGAGTGCTGAGTACTTCATATATATATTGCAAAATTCTAAATGTAATTATCCTTATTCATTTCTCTCTCTTTCCCTAATGCTAAGAAAATAACAATTTATGCATGTAATTTACCCTATTTTCAGTGTTATTTATTCTGTCTTCAAGCTCCAGTGACTCTGTGCTTCCCTGGGTCATTTTTCTTTATTTCACTATACAGCATCAAAGCATATTCCCAACATGTATCTTTGTTTTCTATGACACCAAAGAATAAGTGAGGCTGACAGGAACCCCCTAGGCCACCCCACTGCCCAAAGCAGGTCCACATCTGGGGGAGATCAGGCTGTTCACAGCATAGTCCAGTTGGGACTTTAAATCCTCCAAGAACAGAGATAGCACAGTTATCAGAGCAACCTAATGTTCTCACAAGATAAAAGTCTTCTGTCTGGTCTGAAACTCTCTTGTCACAATGTACACCTGTTGTTTCTTGCCCTCCCTCCTGTCTCCAGCCTGTCTCCATCCAAGGATTGTCTTGTGTCAGCTGTGGGGTCTGTTAAGAACATTGAAGGTGTCCTTTCCCCAGGCTGACCCAGCTCCATTCTCTTCTCTGACCATTTGGTCAGAACAGCCTCCACCACACCAGTGGGCCTTTGCTGAGCTCCCTTCAGTTTTTCCGTGTCTTCCCTCTTGAAAAAAATGTTGGATGGACTATCTAGATGTTTTCTGAGAAGTGCCACATAACCATTCCCTCAACCTACAGGCTATGCTATGTTTCATACAGTCCAGAAGGTTGTTGGCTTCCGTCTGTTTGCTGCCAGCAAGCATCATGGACTAATGTCTATCTTGGTGTCCACCTCCACCCCAGGGTCTTTCCACAGAGCTGTTTCATGGCATCTCCATCTCCACATAGTGTTGTGTTGCAGGAGCTGATTTTTTCCTGTAAAAGGAAAAGTTTCTTGATGTTTAGAGGGTTTGAGATTTGTCTCTGCTGTTTCATAATGCTACTGGTGGCCCAATTCTTCAGTCTGCTTGGGCCCTGTCCTTGGCTGTAATGAATTGTACCCTTAATTTGACATAATTGGTAAAATTGATGAGAGGGTTCTCTGTCACCTCCTGCTCATTGGTAGAGATGTTAAAGAGGACAGGTCCTAGTGCAGATGCCTCTGGTAATCCTTCTGTCACAGTATGTCTTGTTAATCACCTTCCATAGTTGATCCATTCACTTGTCTAGCCATGAAGATGGTGACACTCCAATGTAAACATCATGGATGACAGTGTCAAAATCTTGCTTGAATCTATGAAAAAACATCCACTATTGTCCCATATTCATAAATGCAGTCATTGTCGTAGGAGATAACTACGTTAGTTAAGCATAATTTACTTTTGGTAAATCCATGCTGGTGACTTTCAGTCACCTGTTTAACTTCATATGCCTAGAAATGTGGTCCAAGAGGACTCAGTCCATGATTTTTCTAGAAACCGAAACAAGGCTGACTATCCTGTAGCTGCTAGGGTTAATTTTCTGGCCTTTTTTGAAGGTGGCTGTGATATTTGTCTTTCTCCAGTGAACATTGACCTCCTTTTCTTTCTCAAAGACCATGAAAAGAAGCTAAAACCAAACTGCTATTTTTAAAACTTTTTAAAGCTTGAACATTTGTCATTGAGTACATACTTTATTTTGCTGAATAACAATAAAAACAATGAAATTACACACCTCCTCTGCAGATGGCTTAACATTTGATTTCAGCTGAAGCTGTATTCATTTTCATGGTACGTAAATTCTTCTAGGTATGAATTACAGATATAAATTTTCTGTCTAAAGAATATAGCTTGGCAAACTTCAAGAGGATTATTGTGTTGAATTGCTGTCAAGTGTACTGTAGCTTGTAAGATGTCAGTGGAAATTAGAGATGCATGGACATTAAAATATGAACAACCAACTTAACTGAGGAATTTTTTAATGATTCCAAATTAGCCTACTCTTCACTCACAGGAAATTCAGAGTTTCAAGTGAGCAGTCTAAAGATTATTCATATGAATTAACAGTGTAAACCTGAGTACACAAATTTTCTGATGGTAGTTATGAGACTAGTATTTAAACATGCTTCCTTATAGTTTAGAAACTATTTTAAAATGGTTTCTGTTACTCTAATTTCTTCAATTAATCTAAAGTTCAGTCTATTCTTATTATTTAAGTTACTTTCTCAAAGAGGTTGACACTGTATTTATCTGAAACAATATAAGTTATGGAAAGAAAGTCAACGTGACATATGCTAATAAGTTACTTCCCTGCCTAGTCCCAACTTGTCTTTTAGATCAATGTTTAAATTGATATGTCTGGATGACTTTTAAATCCCGTTTACCTGCACAAGAAGATGTCTTTGCACAGCTTTTTGTGAGCAGAAAACTTTATTTATTCTCTCTTCTGCTTGTACTGTCAGAATTAAGTAATTCCTGTTTTATAGTCTCCTACTCAAACACCTCAGTATCTGGAAATCTGGGTAGGAGGAAGTTAATTTCTTGTGCATGAATTTTTGAGGTGCCTATGGAGATCACTGACAACACAAGAAAGCTCTAATACAATATTCTACTCCTGCTGCTGGATAGTGTTATTAAGTGAGGTTTGTGCTTTATTTTGCTTTATTGATGTGTGAAAAACATTTTTATTTATGCTTGTAGCACAAGCAGCACATCTTAATGTTTCTACGGGCTTTTAAAAATAGTCATCTCCTTGTAAAATCTTCTGTGAAAATCAGGTCAGCTTTATTCTTGAAGTCCAAATTAGCTCTGAGTTGCTGGGTATAATATCCTTCTTGTCCTTTGTACAAGTTGATCCATACATGCATGTGTTCTTTGTATTTCTGTACTTTTCTTGTCCAGAATGTTCTTAACAGGAACTAGCATGTTAAACAAGTGGATTATATGTAATATGTACTGGAATAAAATAGAATTTGAATGCAAAAAATAGTAATGCTGAAACTGACTAAAATAATTACACAATTAATGATATTATAAGTAGGTGCCTAGATATTCTTGGCATTTCATTACATGGAAGAATTTCAGTCCAGAGAGGTAATCTAATAGTCCTGGTCAGTAAAATCCAGCTCTCAATAGATGTCCTTATTCAGACGAGTTGCCCTGTACATCCTGAATAATTAGATTGTATAGGGTGACTTGAACTTCAGCTCCTGGTGCAAAGAGCTGACTAGCATCTCTTCAGGTCATGTGAAATTAATTTGGGATCTGTAATGTAATGGAGGTTAGGCTTTGTGCACGATTCACATGCCAGACTGACAACAGGGGATTCACAGAGGTGATAGGGTTGAATGGATGAAAGCACTGCTGTATTACAGACTCACACTTTAAGCCTAATTTGGAGACAGAATTTCACCTTTTCAACTCTTCCCTGCATTCAGTCACAAAGCACAATTGCTCAGATTTTATACAAGCCGTGGCTTTGGCCCTGCAGTCATAAGCAGAGATGTCACAGTTGATCTAAAATGTATATAACACTAGGCACTGCTTAGGAAAATGTTTAAAAACAAGCAAAACTAAGTGCTGAGTATTCAGAAGTTGGATACTGTGTTAAATTGATGAGACAAAATGTGTTACAGAGCCTTGTGGGAAGTAAATGTAGGAAACAGCTGTAGATCTAATATTGCAGACTGCTCTTCTACCTGGAACACTACAGAAATAAATAAAAATAAAGAATGTTTAATTTTCTATCTTTCATTTTACAAGTGAAAATATTTATTCATATTTTTAATTTTTTATGTTAGTCATAAAAGGAAAGTGATACCATAGTTATACTCTGCTTCTTTTGCTTGCTTGCTTTTACAAAAACAGAGGATGTTTTCAGTGTTTCTCATGCCTCTCTCAGTTCATGACAGGTAAAGAGTCACATGGTTTTAAAAGTTAGAACATGCCAGACAAGAAAAGGTGATGAAAGAAGGAAAATAAAGTTATATTGAGGAAAAGGAAGATAGCCGTTGACCCAGAAATATAGTCTGATTTGAAACGTTAAAGAAAAACCAGGCAAAACAGATTTCCTATCACAGAGAAATTCAAAGAGGGAAAGTATCAAAATAAAATAAAAAACAATACTACTGTCATTTATGTATGTGATCAGCCCATTTTCTATCTTTCTGATGAAATTGCAAATAAATACTATAACAGTATCTTCTCTTAATACAAATGAATCATATTTATTTTGTTTTACACTAGAAAAAGCAGTGCATAAAGGAAAGTTTTGTAATTCGGTCTCATTTCACATCTCATCTTTATAATCAAACTGACTTGTGTTATTAGATGGAACACAAATAGATGCTAGGGGACAGAGAAAGAGGAGCAAATTATGACATAATTTGTCAGGAAAGTCTTGTGATATTAAATAAAAGAGTTTGAGTGCTTTGTCTGAAAAAATGAATCTTTTTTGGAATCTTTGATTTCTGCTTGTCCTAATTAGTTATAAGTTCAACAAAGTAAATTTTTGTAGATATTTTTAAAATTATAAAACCATTCCGTATTATAATAAAAAGGAAACATTTTGAGCTTGAAAATATGATGCAAATTATTTCACTTAGCCTATAGCAAAACATTCTGCATCAAAGAGTTGTGCTAACTGAATAGACAATGTTTAAAAAGAAATAATGAATGCAGAAAATAAAGCTTGAATTATAATTCTCATGTCTTTTGGAAACTTAGTTTTATCTTTAGAGTTACATTCTTGTCTTTAAATCCAGATCAAACTTTAGTCTTTGATAATGATATAGTTCATAAACCTACAGTCCTCAGCTCTCATAGATCTGGGAAAAAAACCCAGAAAAAATCAGAAGTTGTCATTTTGTTATGTTCAAATGGATGTAGTGGGCTTACATTTGAAATGTCATATTCTTATAAAAATTAGATTACTTCCTAAAATAATCACAAAATCATAGAATAGTTGGAGTTGGAAGGTACTTCTGATGGTCATCTGGTCCAATCCCTGCACACAAGTAGGGCCACTGCTGATTGTCCAGGACCGTGTCCAGATGCCTTTTGCTTTTGAATATCTCCAAGGAGGGTGATTTCACTACCTCTCAGTGCAATCTGCATCAGTGTTAGGTCACCATCACAGTAAAAATGCATTTTTTGATGTCCAGAGGGAACCTGGATTTGTCCCTCTTGTACCCTCCCTTCAGGAGTTTGTATATATTGATGAGATTTTCCCTGAGCTTTCTTTTGTCCAGGCTGAACTGTCTCAGCTCTCTCAGCCTTTCCTCATAAGAGAGACACTTGAGTGCCTGAATCATATTTGTAGCCTTCTTTGGGCTGTCTTCAGTATGTCCATGTCTTCACAGGAAGGATCACTGTTCTCCATCTGCTGTCAGTACTTTGTCTAATGTAGCCCAGGAAACATTTCCCCTTCTTCATAGCAAAAACACATTGCTGGGACATGTTCATCTCATGTCCACCAGGACCCCCAGGGTCTTTTCTGCCAAACTGCTTCCCAGATGGGTGGCTCCCATGTGGTGCCTGGGTTGTTCCTCTGCAGGTGCAGGACTTGGCAATTTCCCTTGTTAACTTTCCTGAGGTTCAGATCAGCCCATTTCTCTTCCTGAAGGAGAACCCAGGACCTCTACAGAAACAGCTTCCTTGCTTGGCTGCCGCTGTTCCACTGCTGCCTGTGCTATCACAGATACTTCAGAATAACCTCCTGCAGACACAGGACAGTGGAATTGTTGCAGCACCCTCTGAAGGCTGAACAGTTGTGGTTAGAAATAGGCTCTTACCTTTGCTGCATGTTCTGACCATCCTGTCTTAGAGTCAGGTTTGTAGACATACATGATTTCTCAGTGCTGGGTTAGATTCCTGCACAGTAATTCTGTCACTGTGGAATGATAGTATATGCAGATTACTTAGAAGATTATCACCTGCTTCCTAGGTTCATTCAGCTTTCATTCGGCTCTCAAGCAATCAAAAGAATAACCAGTTACTAACTGTAGGGAGCAGTTCAATTGTCACTTTTTATTTTTATTTTTTTTAAAGAGAGGGAGGAAATAATATTTTTATTTTTATAGTGTTTGGGGCTTTTTGAATTTTTTTGTTGTGGTTTTTTGTGGTTTTTTGTGTATTATTTTTGTGCATTAAAATACAGATAATATTTTTCTTGCTCAATCTTCCTGTTTCCAACATTCTGTAACTGTTGTCTTTACTCAGATTTTCTTTTATTTAGTGACCTTTATTGTCAACTTAGATAACAGCAGTGATTTCAATGGAATTTAAAATTATGGGCCAATTTACACTAAACACAAACATGTGCAGCACTCTAATGTTGGTCTCTTTTTAAAAAGACATTTATTTATTTATTTCAGCAAAAACAGGAATTCTTGCCATCTGCTTTCAATTCCAAACATATTGCTTTATTTTAAAATATTTTTTTAATTGTGAAGTTTGATAGACAAAGTCTTCCATAGAAACTGGCCCCACTAAGAAGAGCTCCTTAATGAATGAGCTCCTAGACACTGTCAATTGGTTTGAATGAGTTTTGGTTCAGTGTCCCTTCAAGAGCCTGCAAAGACAGCCAGGAAAGCAGTCTCTCTCCTTCAAACTATATAGGGTGTTTAGGGGAGACATTCAGGTAAAAGTACTTGGTTTTAGAATAATCCTGACCAAGCCTGAATGGTTTTTACATTCTTAATGTAAAAATATGTTAATGTATGGACTCTGTGCTTCTTTTACAGACTTTATCATAAACTGACATTTTTTCCGTCCTCTTGCTGCTCAAGTAAGAAAGAGAAAAATTCTTTAATAAAAAAATACGAAGCAAAAATAAATCTAACAAAATTGTGGAGACAGATGTTAATGGTGTCTTAATCCCTTTTTCATATAAGAACTGTAACATGCTTTCCCTTACATAATAATCAAATGCTCCCTTGCAAGTTATTTATTCTGTCCTAAAACCTTAAAAGCTTTTGAATGTGAAAAGTTTCACCCTTTTTTTACTTAGAAGAGTCAGTGCTCCTAAAACAAGTAAACTCTGGCTGTACTCTGTTAAATCTGATAATTTTTCCTTTGCTCTCCTTTATATTACTCTATGGGTTTGTGTGCTCATAGAGAATTCTACCCTTTAAAAAGTACTCTTCCTTGGAGAAAGTTAGTGAGATAAATGCTGTCCTCAGATAGTGTCTACAAAAACAGGGGGAAGAGTAGCCATTAGCTGAGGTGAACTTACAGTTCTATTATCACATATATAAATGAATGTTATAACTAATGAAT
This sequence comes from Parus major, assembly GCF_001522545.3. NCBI lineage: Eukaryota > Metazoa > Chordata > Aves > Passeriformes > Paridae > Parus > Parus major. The sequence continues at coordinate 21,453,623 of NC_031768.1, forward strand.
TTTAGATGCTTTTAAGATAACTTAGAAGCCATAGACATGAAATACACAGTGCTAAATTGTTTAACTAATAAACAATAAAAACTGATAAAAAAAAACTATCCAGATAAAATGCACTATTTTTTGCCTTCATGGCAAAAAGAAGACCATATTTTTATTCAGGTACCATCTTTCAAATTTTGAAACCTTTGGAAATTTTGGGACAAAACTTTACACATCCTCCAAGGTATCAGCTTGAATTCAAGAGCAGCAGATCAGTAACTTACTTCTATTTATTTATTTAATTTAATTAGGATTTCTTTCAAAAAAAAAAAGTAATTTTTTAAAGGCTAAGTTAATCTTCTGTTGGCCTAAAGCAAATAACTACCTCTAACTTCATGGAAGTTATAATTATCTATATATATTACAATCTGTAATTATCTTTAGGGAGGTTAAGGTTAGGGTTATGAGAAAAGCTATAAAACTGTGTCAAACAGTCTTTGAAGGAAAAATTGGTAATCCATTCCTGTGATGGTTTATGTCTTCTATATTAACAGCCTTTTTAAAATGTAGTCCAGATTTGCCCATAATCTCAGTCTGCTATATACTAAATGTAAAGTAATTGCAAACCTGCACAGAAAAAAAAAAAAAAAAACCAAACACAAAACAAGTCAGAGTGAACTACATTATGACACCTTTAGCCATAGCAAATAATTACCTACTTCGGGAGTGATTTCACTTAGCCCAACATACTTCATACCAAAAACACACACCTATTTACTGCTGGTGTGTATTTTGTGCAAAGTGCTTCCTAGGCAAAGTGACAGCAGATGCTATCTGCTTTGCAGAGGTGAAAACAACAGCACAAGAGATCAAAGTCCTTAAAAGACATGTGCAAATCAAAATGTCCAAAGCTGTAAGTGAGCTGTAACACATGCAGAGGGATTGGTCTACTTCTGTGAGTTTTGGCTTGCTTTAAACAAAGAATCAGCAAAACCAAATAAACTATATCTTTGAAAACTCTTTAGTTTAAGCATTTTCTATTACAAATGTCAAAAACCAGTCTTGTGCATACCAGATGACTCTTCTGTTTGTACTCAGGAATACATATCTATTTGTATTCTCTATTCTTTTCTAAGTAACATGGTGAAGGCTATTGCCTGGTAAGTATTCCAAAATCTAGGGAAAACAGATAACTAAAGCTGCCAGTTAAATCAACTGAAACCTTGATTCAAATACAGGGGTGAATAATTGTTAGAAGATTCCTCTCAAACTTTTCCTAGTAAGTAAACTTTAAAAAATTACTGTAAGCAGAACTTAGTGATACTTCTATCTACTTAATGTGTAAGTTTCATGTGGCATAAATTTTTTAATACCTTTTTTTCCTCTGTTCCTTACTTTATATAATTTATTAATAATATACTGCAAGTTTTACAAAACTAAATGCATCAAAGGGAAGGAACAGAGGAGTCTGGCACATCTCCAGGGAATCTGGAATTAAACTCTGGTGGGGCATTTCAAGACTCCCACATTCCCCTCTAGGAAGAAGATTTCTAAAGCAGTAGATTCAAATGCACTATATTTTAAAACATGTTACTACAGTATTCATTTTAACAGAATTTCTTTTATTTCCAGCCCTGTCAAGCCTATCAAATGACAACTGTAAACAGCTGCTTTGTGCCAACACTCTTTAAAGGAAATCCCATTTCTTGTCCAATAGCAACAACTTTATTAACATTATTTTTCTCTTGTTTAGCTTTTGCAATGCAATACCACAGTGAGTTGGAGACAATTGCAAGTCATGATTACGAGTACTATTCATGATTCCCTCAGAAATACCTGATCGTTAGCAAACACAAATGAATGATTTCATGGAGAAGATGCAGAGTATTTTAATTCTTCATTCCAAAGCAATGAAATAACTGTGAAGCCCCATAAGAAGCATAGACAAGTCTTTCAGCAGTAATGTATAAAAAAAAATGTATATTTAAGTCAGTTTACTAAAGTTGGCACTTCAAGGTCAAAGTTCTTCTGAGTAGGGACAGATCTTGCAAAACATAAACATATGAATAAACATAAAAATTTGAATTTAAAACCTAGGAATAAATTTCTTAATCAGGGTACAGAAAATATGCATACACTTACAATAAATAGTGAAAATTTTGTGTTGGCTCTGTATTTTGGCATCACATCTAATTTTCTTATTTAAGAATACAAAAATATTTTATTCATTCTATTTCAAGAATATCTGTAGTTTTACTATTTTGAAGGATATTTTTATGAGTTTCATGAAACTTGTTGAAGCCTTAGAAGTTCCCTCAATTTTGTCATGTGAAGGCTAGGAATGCCTAAGTGGTATTCTTAGCCTTCTAGGAACTCCTACCAACTAACAGTTAGATATTTTATCAGCAGTGATAAGTACTACCTTTCACATTACATCTTGGCATTCATTTCTCTGACCTTTTCATCAAAAGTAATATAAAAAAATTACTTCTCTGGTCAATGAAGACGAACAATTGAGGTATAAATTTGAAAGTGACAAAGCGTTTGAGAGGGGCCTCTGTCTCCAGTGCCTATAGAGGGAGCCTGGCTGCCACATTTTTAAAACTCTGTAATTACGTGAAAGGAAGTCCCATCCTTCATATGACAATGTGATATATGACCAGTGACGTGTCCCAAACAGTAAAGCAAATAACTTCAAATCTCTGCATCCAAAATAGCATCTGGTATTCAACATAAAAGTAAGGAACCTGTCCAAGAAACGGGGATTGTTTTTAGGAAAACAACAATAAAAATGTGTATAAGATTGTTATACAAGAAAGTTAAATGGTTCATGAGTTGACTGTGCATTTTAGTGATGCTTAACTTTGCATTTATTGATTAATGCAACACAATAAGGCAAGGAGAAAACTGTAGAGTAACAAGGTTTTGGGACGCCCACCATAACCCATTACACTAGAAAGTTTAGATAAAAAGATATTTTTCCAGAAACAGGAAAAATAATTTTTAGTATATAGGAATAACAAGGAGATGATATCAACATGGTTTGTCAAGAGTAAATTATATCCTTTCCTAATGAGGTAACACATATTTTTAGGTAGAGAAGAATTAGTTGTCACATATTTTGAATTTCAGACCTATTCTGTGTTAAGCCTTGTAAGAAAGTGAGTGAAAAAGAGAAGAGATGCTAATTACTCTCTAGAAAGTATGTACTGCCTGATGCTACTCAAGGTTCTGGTTTAGGTCAAAGACTGTCTCTGCAGAATGTATCTATGACGTTGCATTTTAAAATTTTGATCTCTTTTTGTATCACTTGGAAAAAATATTCAAAAACTTATAAAAATATAGAAGAAATATATGTAAATGTAAAAGAAGTTTATTTATTGGTGATGTGGCAGCAGAAAAGTTCTATGCACAGAAAATTTTGAGAAAAGGAAAACCTGAAAGAGAATCAAGTCTTAGCTATAAGCAGAGCTGAAGACCTACAACAGTGTTGAAAGTGGAATGCAAAATGTTACCCTGAAAGTTGATTTTGCGTGTTTAATCGTATGTATTCTAAGTACTCCCAGGAAGTCTGCCTGGACTTCTCAAAGCAAGAACTTAAATCATTACAATAGAATGATTTCAGGCTCAAAAGACCTGAAAAAATCAATATGATATGTATCTAGTAATTTTATAAGAAAATACTGGCATAAAAATATAAAGAACTTCATTTGTCAAAATATCTATTTTCTTGACTAAAAATGACTATAGTATCATGTGTCTCCCATAGAAGAAAGCCATCTCCTTGATCAGTACATAGCTGATAGAGAACACATTTTAAAGCTTCTTTTATTGATTTTTTTCTGGTTAGTTTTTGTTACTATTTTAGAAAGTAGGAGGAAACAGCATGGCTGTTGTCTTTGTGAAAATAGTGACAGTTTCAATATATTTGAAAAGCAGAAGTCATAGAGCAATGCTTTGCTTTGTTTATCACAAGCTCAGACACTTCTCCTTTTCTGAGGAAACTAAATATGAAGAAATGTCATAAAAACTAATGATAATCATAAAATATCATCTTTCCATCTTATAAAATAGAGCTCTCAGTATCCTTTAAAAAAGTAACTATTTGATTTGGTTTTAATTTTTTTTTTGTTTAAACCAGCAAGGAAGAAATTATATTTATATATTAAAATAGCTTATGGTAATGGCCTAAAATTGCCACAGATTTTTGCAACTTTTTGAGGATATAGAACTCTGAATATGCTGAATGGTGAATGATCTTCAGAGGTGTGTGTGTGGGCTGTGTTTCTCTAGGGATTAAACACCTCTAATTATTGACTTCAAGCTCTGAAATGCAGTGTATTTCTAAAAGAAAATTAAAGAAAAGTATCAGCAGTGCTATAGCTGATTATGAAAGCATCTCTCTGTACCAAGGCCAAGTCTCTTTTCTATTCAGATATTAACATATTCATTCATACTCTCTTGGTATCCCTTGTCCCTCAGGGACTGCAGGATAGGCTTAGTGACCCTTAATTATGGTCATGGAGAAAAAAAGTCATTAATGAGATAGTGCCCTTTGGCTCACATAGAGAGCAAAAACAGAATAAAAAAAATCCCCAAACTCACAAAAAAATGACAAAATAAAGAAACAAACAAAAAAACACCCCTCAGAACAAACAAATAAACAAAAATGCCTCTAAGCCTCTCCAAATGTAATTAATTCTAACTCAATATTTTAAATATTGGAGAATATGTATATGGGTCTAATAAAGCAATTGTGCTTCCCAAGCTCTGTTCTGTTCTGATTTTGGTTTCTTGAAGACCAAGAAATGATGTGATTTAAGGCAGCAGGGTAAAAGACATATTGTGCTGACCCCAAACAAGTGCTGGGAAGTAAGACAAGAAGTGTACTGGGGCCATAAATTTCTGTTGCATTCTAGCAGAATTTGAGAGACAACTGGATAGACTATGAACTAACAAGGAATAGAATAATTTTTAGCATTAAATATTATCCTTGGGAAAAGAGGATGAAAAATATAACACACATGGTAGTGTTGCTATGAAAACTAATTTTCTGAATTTCTGGCTTACACAGATTGTTCCTGTTTAAAGGTTCACAAGGTTTGCATTGCAACAGAAGACATCATAGTCTGTCTAAGAGTGGCCATTTGTCATATTTCCAGGGTATTTTGCGTTGTCAGTTGTAGACTGTAGATTGTAGATGATTCTAGGATTGTAGAATGATAGAATTATAGAATGGTTTGGGTTGAAAAGGGTATCTTGAAGATCTGCTTCCAATGCAGTGTCATGGACAGGGACATCTCCCACCAGACCAATTGCTCAGATCCCTATTCTTCCTGGTCTTGAACTCCCAGAAATGGGACATATATAACTTCTCTGGGCATCCTGTTTCAGTGCCTCACCACCTTCATAGTAAAGTATTTTTTCCTAATATCTAACATAAACTTATCCTCTTTCAGTTTAAAGATATTCCCCTTGTCCTGTAACTACATGCTCTTGTAAATTGTCCCTTTCCTTCTTTCTCGTAGGCTCCCTTCAGGCTCCTCCTTCCCTTGGAAGGCTGCAACTAGATCACCACAAAGCCTTCTCTTTTCCAGGCTGAATAACTCCAATTATCTTACATTTCCTTGAGGGAGGGATGTTCCATCTCTCTAATCATCTTGGTGGCCCCCTCTGAACTTGCTCCAACAGGTCAATGTCCTTTCTGTGCTGAGCACCCCAGAGCTGGATGCAGCATGCTGATGGGATCTCACAAGAGTGGGCAGAGGTGCAGAATCCCCTCCCTTGCTATGATGCCCGTGCTGCTTTGGAGGCAGCCCAGGGTACAATTGGCTTTCTGGGCTGTGAGTGCTCATTGCTGGGTCATGTCCAGCCTCTCATCCACCTGCACCCCCAAGTACATGCTTCTTGGCAGGGCTGCTCTTGACCTGTCCATCCCCCAGGCTGTGTTGAAAACAGCAGCTGTCCTGAGTCCCATGCAGCACCTTGCACTTGGTCTTTTCAAACCTCATGACGTTCACATGGACCCACTTCTCGAGCTTGTCCAGCTCTCTCTGAACGACATCCCATCCTTCAGTTATGTCAACCACATGAGTGGGGTTGGTGTCATCTACAAATTTCCTGGGGGTGCACTTCCTCCCTTTGACTATGTCATTAATAAAGATGAAAGGACAGTGAATTCAGTGCAGGCCAGTACATGTATATTAACTCTATTACTGTCTAACTGCAATGGTAGGAGTGTTTTCAAATCTACTATGTAGAAGAGGCAATTATGACATATTATTAAAAGATATTTTATGCCTTTTTTATATGTTTGTATAAACATGCACACAGAGTATAAGGACTCTTATTTTAGCGGAGTATTCCCCAGTCATTTAAAACTTTATCAGATTTGGGGCTTAGTAAATTACTACACCTGGCTATAAAAAGATATTTGTTGAGTAGAAATTCCATGGATTTTTTACACTGAATTTTAATGTCCATATGAGCACAGCTTGATATATATATTATTCCCATTATCATCATTCAGAGTATTCTAATATAATGAAAACCTGAAGAAAAGGCATCTGTTTAAACACCCAGCTGCTGTTGACCAATGGGCACAGTACAGAGAGGATAAGATATTGCAGGCAACACTACTCTTGGTTCTTTCTGAAAGCTTCAGTTCTAACTGTTAAAGCTTGAGTAAGCAGTTTTAACTTCTCCTGACCATAAGCAGTTGTTTCTCTTGGGACAACATGTTACCTGGGGCCTTTAAGTGAGGCCCTTGATTGACGAAGGCAGGCCTTCTTATGATTGGCAAAAGGGAAAACTAAAATTATCTGAAAGAAAACAGAGTTTTAAAAATATAAGTCAATGTTTTAGTGAGTATATAAGAAAATTTGAAGGATAAAGCAGTTCAATGATTTATCAAGAATTTCCTCATCAGTGACAATTTTATTTTTGCAAGGACACATGTTCAAGCTATTGTGAAGGTTTCAGTTATCTTGGATGAGCAAATCTCATTCAGTCTCAAGAATGGAAATTTTTTAAAATTTTAATCCTGATCCTGCAGGATGTTTCAAGTGAATCATGGTGTAAGAACCCATTGGGATACACTTTTTCTTTTATGTTTATCCATTTGCTTATAAAAACAGACCATAATGAAGAACTTGGCTAAATAGCTATGTAAGGAGAAAACAAACTTGAAACACTCCCGGAAGAGACAATTTAATACCAGATACATTGTTTTTTAAATTTTAAAAACATATGACCCGACAGATCATTCTATTTCTTTTCAGTTATTACAAAATATGAAAAAAATCAATAATAAAAAGAGATACATTTAACTAGATTGAATACATTCTATTGTTTTTGCATTGGAGAAAATAGTTCAGGGATAGAATTCTTTTATATGATATGGGCATTCATAACTTGCTGAAATGTGTATTTTTGTATAATGTATCTATGCACTGGATCTGATAAGAATTGTCTTGAAGGACTGAAGAAGCTCTGGGATCCAAACTCTTAGAAATCTAGGTTGTCAAAAATTAACTGGAATGTATATCTGGCATTGAAGCAATACATACTTTAGAATTACTATTTTGTTTTTCTCTTACTCTAATAAAGTTTTTTCTAAACTATAACAGGAATTATGCTTATCTAACCAGCACTAGGACTTGGTTCTACACTTAATCTTTCTATCACTTCATAAATGTTTGTATAAATCAGCTCAGATAGGAGTAAGAAAAATAAACATCTATAGAAAATGAACTATATCACTTTCTTCTTCTACAACTGATATTTTCATGCCCATGTTCTGAGCTTTACCTCAGAATTAGTTATTTTCATGCCCATGTTCTGAGCTTTGACACTGATGAGCAACAAACCAAAATCCTCTTGCACAGTAAAACTCAAAATACATTTCATAACAAAGTAAAGTATCAAGTATTTTGAATGTTACATAGCTGGCTCATGAGTCTTGAATATCAATAAATTGGATTCTATGAAGCAATCCTGACTGGTTTTCTAATTTTCAGAAGTTGATAGAATAATGCCTCAGCAGTTTTTCTGTTCTTCCTAATTAAACAAGCAACAAAAAGCACTCCCAAGATTAAAATGCATACAGAGCTCAAGAGAAATTTAATTTAAAATAACTTTACAGGAGGGACATAAAAGTAGTTTACTGTCTTAGCTTAAATAAAATTGTATACAATGAAGAATATTACCAAGAGTAGAAGAAAAGAAAATTGCATCTACAAGAAATGAGTGTGTGCCACTCTGTGTTTCTCTTAGAAGCTATGGAAGTGAATACAGCTGGGGGATGTGAGAAGGATGACAACAAACTCCCTTCCTAATTTTGGCTATACTCACAATGACATCCAGAAAGTCTCAATACAAATAGGTCTTCATCCTTTCTCTTCCTATGTGCAAATGTAAAATGATCTCAGAAAAGTTTTTCACTTCCTAAGGTATATATACCAGCTATGAATGACAGGAGGTTGTATCATGGCTGGTTTGGAATAAATACGAGCAGATCTGTCAGGTGAGCACCAGAAAAAGTCGTTACATTGGCTGAGAGGTAAATATACCATTAAGGGTTAAATAAACGGTTGGGCTACCATGCAAATGTTTCTTCAGATGGTACTAATTCTTTTCAGAAAATAATGAACATGTAATACCAAATGGTATTTTCCTTTTTGTTGATTACCAATTAAAAAGGTACTATGAGAAAAATCTACGAAATACAGTACATGCTCTTTCGATGGTAGCATGTCTTTTTAATGTAATAGAGTCTTGTAAAAAAGATCAAGATAAAAACCAAAATGGTGGTGATTAATTTTTTTGTTTGTTTTTCTCTGGAAGTACAGTGCATCACATCAGAACTTTTCAATACACAAAATATGCTCAAATTCTAACACAATTTGTTCTCTCTGAAACATTTCAAGCTCAATATGAAATTTTAAATAGAAAGAGGTAGGCAACAGGAGTTAACCTAATGTGTCTCTAAGCCAGGGGTGTAAAAGTGACTCACCTGGAACATTGGAGACCTTAATTTGTCTTTCTGTTCTGTATGATTTCAAACAGTAATTTTGAGCCTTCATATTTTATATTCAAGGTGACAGCCATTATCGGTAAAGTGGAAAGTTAGTCTTTTTGTCTGACCTAGTGAATATTCATCTATATAAACAAAGTAGTAAAGCCTCAGTAAGAATGAATGAAAGAAAGAGCAACTTTGATTATTCATATGTATTATACTTATCACAGGGTCCAGAAATGCAAAATTAAATTTGACATTCAGTCATTCTGCCAAAAAGGAATCACAAAAAGCATGCAAATTGCAAATACACAAATCAGATTGGTAAGCATTGATAAAATTACATGTTTTAAAGATTGTGAATGTGTGCAAGAATGGTTTGTTTAAGTAATATTTTGAGTAGACAGACTTTGTATTTTCCATTAAATGGATTCTCTCATAGTCCTTATGCCCCCTCCCATGCCTTTCCTGTTAATTTAAATGCTGTGTGTGCTGCTGCTGACACCTCATTCCAGCTGCAGGATCAGCCTTTAAGAGAGCCAGCATGCATTTCCACAATATATGTTACAGCCAGTCATTAGTCTTATAACATTTAGGTGCAAAAGAAAAATTACAGTCTTTGTAAGTCACACAAATAAAACTTCTTGTGCAGGTCAGGGCATAAATCCCTGATGTTTTACAAGCTGCTCTTGCATGTCTCTGTTTCTGTTTTGTGTGTCTGAATTAAATTACTTTTTTTACTATTCAGATTGATTTAACCTTTCTTGAAGAGTTATCATATCCATTTTAAAGAGGAAATACTGTGATCCATGCACAGCAGAGTTATGAAAAAAACTGCAAAAAATTAAAAACTAGTGGCATAAATGAAAGTTTCAATATCTCATTGCTAAATGTCAAAAGATTTGAAAAAAACAAGTATTCCATTTGGATTTGAATTTCTTAGTGAAATGTCGGCTAATTTTTGGACATAATTTGAAGTAATGAAGAGGGAGAAATCACTTGATTGAAGAACTTTTCATTTATGTTTTCAAAGAATATTTATATAATGATGTTTTATCATGGAAACAAAGAAACATTCTTAATGTTTATCCATAGAAAATATATCAAAATGCATAAATTTAGTATTTGAAAATCAGTACTTGATTATAAAATCTCTGTATCATAATGTATTCCATTATGACACAAATGAATTTTTGCTTCTGTGGTGTACAATCTCGCTACTATTTATTTTACAATTAAATCAGTGGCTTTCCACTGCCATGTTATAGTCATATTCACTTAGCAATACTTGCTAGCCCTAAAATTCTAATGGCTCTTATATGTTAAATTTGCATTTTATTATTTAGTGTATCCATTAATGCAGGTTTTCTTTACGAGTCAACCAGAAAAAAGTGCACAAGATAAAAGTAGAGGGTACAGGACAATAAACTGGTCAAGATTAGTTGTCAGTTCTTAAGTCAGAAAACTTGAAATAAGTGATTTGTGGTCCTTTACATCATGGAAAATGAATTTTAAGTAATTTCAGATGGGTTCACAGTATTAGGGGATCTGTGTAATGTGGTTCAACTGGCTACAGAGCCTAAATTCTACATGGCTTCCAAATACAACTGAATTTTTTTCTGTAAGAATCACTGTAAAAATAAGTTCTTTAAACTTTTCCTGTATTGCTCTATATCAATTTCTCTCTATTAAAGAATAATAATTCTGCTTATTAATTATGTCCTTTTTATGGATTGAATTAATAATCCATCATTATAAATGCATAAAATTAAATCTCTTCTTTAAGACCATATAAAATATAACAAAGGGAATTTTTTCTCAATAGCTATATCAATATTTAGAATTCATGAGTATACAGATGTGCCTGTGTGTATGAAACAGTCATGAACAAAGAGCAGGCCATGTGGGAAAATCAGCAATTGTTTACACTTGCCTGAAGAGCAACATATTTTTTAAGCTAATTGGCAATTTTTGGGGCATTTCAAGAGCAAGAAGGAGCATTAGGAATAAGCTGGGAAGACACATAGATATTCAAAAGAAAAAAAATATTTTGTTTAGAAGATATTTGATATTAAAATTATCCACAATATGAAGGTACTAGTGTAATATATAATCTGATTTTTTTATGTAATTTTTCGTATTTCAGTGGAACTAATTATTTAACTTGATAACACATTTTTTTAATATTTTTAAATGGATTTTTGCAAAGGAGATGAGACAAATCTTAAGGGAATATAAATGACTCCCTGCCCAGCTGAAAAGGAGAGGTGAATATCATCTCTGTGGGTAACTGCACATAGAATTAGATAGCTGAAGAAGGAAAGCAATGCCTCTGTGGATAACAATCCATGGGGAATGACTGCATAATTATTATATTTGGATTTCAATCAATTTTTGCCTATTAACTAGTTATATCACAAGCGTCTGTGGGCCTCATATTGGAAACATTAACTCAAGAAAAGGACCCAAAGTTCCACTGGCCTAAGGCTCTATATATAACAGTCAAGAACCATTGCCCTGGCAGAGGAACAGAAAACAAGCTCACTGTGATTCTCCTCTTACACATTTCTCTCACTAGCAGTCAATCAAATATACAATTCCTAAGCATCCAAACACTTGAAGTCTTGCAGGACTTCCTGTACTTCCTGTACTCTTCAGTCCCTTAACAGTTTTATCACAAGTCACAGTGAGCTTGTAGTTTCTAAATGCACTTTTAACATATTCTTGTCATTATAATTATTACTGACATTCTGATATGATCTGTCAACAAATAAAAATTGAAAAAAGGATACAGTGAAAGAGTAAAACCATTTCAACTGCTGTAGATAATGCTGGAAATAATGACATAGATTTGGAAACAGAGAACTTCTATAGTAAAGGGGAGTATAAATATCTTGCAGAGATGTCATTCTCCTGTGCTACTCATCTTCACCTACTACCTTTACAAAGGTATCACGAGCAGAAAGATGATATCTGAAGTCTTTCCACAGTGACATGGTTTGATTTGTTAGTCAGAGGAACACATATAAGGATAGGAGCCAGTCATGCACTGCTTTCAAGTTATGCTATTTAATGCAAGATCAGGGGGCTAATTATTTTAGTATTATCTTCCATTATTCAGGCATGGCTAAGGCTCTGAACTTGGTATTATAGATATTGCTAAGGGATAATACAAGGCAATTATGGTTGTATCTTTCTCTCTCATAAACATAGCAAAAAATCATATTCAAGAGGTTGTTAATTATACAGAATTAAAGCCCATAATCACAGCAACAGGACTATCTAGACCATGTGCTTTCAGTCTCAAGGGACCTTGTATAACTCTACATAATTCACAGGCAGCTTAGAAGCACTTTAAGACAGGAATCTGCAAGTAATTCACCCTCCATGACTACCTAGGCCTTCAAATTTCATGGGAAGAAAGCTGGAGATGATGCCTGCTGTTTTAATAACATGGTTTGGCAGCACCTATACACAGGTATTTTCTCACCCATGATCTTAGCAGGAGCTGTGACTTTATCTGTATTTGAAGATATTTTCTTGTCCTGAGGGAAAAAAAAAAAAGAAAAAAAGAAAGAGGAAAAGGATTTAAGTATATTTTACACTTGAATGTAAGATTAGTTAGTTCTAAGTTTCAGAATGCTATTTATTCCATTACATTTGAACGAAAATAGAATGTCTCATATTTTATTTTCTCATATTTCCTTTTCGTCTGGGTCTTTTCATTAGACTCACATATAATTCAGGTAGTCATAATCTGATTAATGTAATGCTTACACTACTTGATGAAGAAGTTTCAGGTTGTAAATTTCATCTATCTGTAGTCATAACCTAAGGAACAATAAAAACTTAGAGTGGTCAGGTTCTGATAGAGGATACAGGGGAGTGTGGTACACAGACTCCAAAGATTCACAGAAAATAGATTATTTGTACCTGGATGTTTCAAAATTCTTGCTGTACTGGGCTACATCGTATGAGCTTTCTACAGCAACACAGTTGGATGGAGTACTATCTGCAAGGATACTTTTATCCACTTTTAGGAAACTGCATTTGTGAGAATTTTGGATCTTTAAGCTGTAATTATTTTTTTCATTCCCATCACCTCCATTTTTTGGTGTTATCTGTTGAATTCTAGTGGGTCAGTAACAGACTGATATCTTTTCCTGAATCTCAAATAGCACAAGAGAGCAATGATAAAGGAAATTCTTCATCTGTATGATGCTGAATTGCAACTTGGATCTATGAAAGAAAAATATAAAGAATAGCTGTCAGCTCCAGGCAGTTTTTGTTTTCCTACACCTAGCCACTCTTTTGCTGTGCTATTCTCATTAAAGAAAAAAAAAATAGACAGGAACAAAAAGTTAATAATATGAATGGTAGATAAAACCTGGAAAGCTGTAGATAAAACAAGAGAACTGGAAATATGCTGATACTCTGGCATTACTGTGATCAGGCATTAAATGGCTTTTATTCTGACTGCCCACCTAACATTTTAGTTTTTAAAATACAAAATTATAATCTCCTTTTCTCTGGTAAGTTGTCTGGATTGTGCACAAGCTATTTTGCTTATTCTGTTTATAAACTGCACCTTTTGGCATTTTGATGATTCAGTTTTTTAATATTAGCTATAAATGCTAAATAAAGTTCCCTAGAAGAAATGAAACTAGGGATTTCATATTTTATCATGTTTGGAATATTTACAGGTAGTCAAGACTGTATTTAAAAATATCACTTTTACTTGTCTTTTTATTTTCAGGATACAAGGATCAATTAATATGCAAAGTTATTTGTTGTACACGATGAGGGAAAGCTTGTAAAGAATATGTGCTTTTTTTTTAGACACAAAAAAGACATGAACAATAAATCCTAGGTCTTTTATTATCATATAATTTAAGTGCTTCTGACACAGATGTTTGTATTTATAATTGAAAATTTAATTTAGCTTCAGATTTCCCAAGAGAACATATACAATATTCAGACACTTGGAAAAAGACAAGTTAAGTTTTAAAGTGATTATAAAAGAGAAGCATAAGCAATTAAAATATCCAAAACTTTGTTAAATTGTTTATGATTCTTTTAGACCTCTAATTGATTGTTGGCTCTCATTTAATGGTGCAACTTACTTATTAAGCAGAGGATTCCTTCTTTCATGTTGAATGAAGATTCTAAAATGATATAGTAAATATAATTTGACTACAATAGATTCAATTGTTCATACTGTACTTTTACTTTATTTAATTTAGCATCTTAATCCTGTTAGAGAATTCTAATCAATGCTGTTTCCTGTTCTATGACATAAGAACAGGAACATCTTCTTTCGCTTTATGTTGAGGCCAGTAAAATCAACACTATGCCCCTCTGAATAGGAAGCTACCTTTTCTAAATTTCATTGATATTCTTTCCATAAATATCTGGTCTTTTGTTCTTAATTTGGACCACAACACAGAAGCTGTGTGGCCAGCAGGTTGAGGAAGGTGATTCTGCTTTCATGAGACCCCAGCTGGAGTACTGCACCCAACCCTGGGCTCCTCAGCACAGGAAAGATGTGGGAGCGAGCTCGCAAGAGAGACATGAAAATTATTAGAGAGCTCCTCTGAAAAAAGGCTGAGCTGGGGTTGCTCAGCCTGGAGAAGGGAAGGTTCTGTGGAGACCATGCTGCAGGCTTTTGATATATATGGGGACTTAAAAAAACCCATGGAAACATATTTTTTTGACAGGGGCAAAGGTTTTAGATGGAAAGAGGGTAGGGTTTTATGAGGTATAAGGAAGATACTGTTTTTATGATGAGGATGATGAGACCCTGAACTAAGTTGCATAGAGAAAGCATGCATATCCCGTCCCTCAAAGTGCTCAAGGCCATGTTGGATGGGTCTTTGAGCAACATGGTTTAGTGAAAAATATCTCTGCTCTTAGCAGCGGGGTTGGACTATATGATCTTTGAAGTCTCTTTCCAACCCAAACCATTCTATGATTCAATGATCTAGTTCATTATTTCCTTGGTATAGTGCATGAAATGGTGCAGAAACTTTCACCTTCACCTAATTAGTGAATTATAAACTAATATAAAGCTGATGTTATCTTCCACTTCTGTTTTGGTGACTTGCAGCAATGCTCACAATGATGTGTGTGTGTTGCAATTCTTATTAAATAAGTCTTTGTGACGTACTACGTTGTATGCCAATACTGAACAGCTGCAAAATGCCAAAGGACAATTACATACTTAAATATAAAATTCACAAAAGCTGCAAGTTACAAAGGCAAAAATTCTGTCTTAAGTTTTCAGTTAAAGGCAGAGCAAGGGTTTAGTTCTGTTCATAATTCAGAACAATTTTCTCCAATGCTGGACCAGGAATGTTAATATCTTTACCTCTATTTGACCTCCACATAGACCATTAAGGTATCTATATAATTCATAGTTCTTTTTCTAATATTTTAAAAATTTTTATGCTATTAACATCACAGAGAAGAAAATTAAAGGTGTTCTTTTGTTGATTTCTTGCTCTTAATTTTCATAAATTACAATCATTTACAATTTAAGAACTTAAGAACTTCAGTTCTTTTTAGGTATTACTCACTCAGGTTGCTTCATTTTTTTCCATTTCATGTTGTTAATAAAACATGGACACAGCCCTGATGAAATGCAATCAGCATTCACCACTTAGGACTGAAGATCTACTTAACTTACTATATGGAAAAGCATATTTTCCATTATAGTCTGAAAATATTCTGTTTCAATCTTTTCTTTTGAAGATAGGATTTCATAGCAAGATATTTAGAATATTTTCCTGCACTCAGATTCTCCTTGAATTTTGGTTTGAACAGCATTACCACAGTGTCTCTTGGCAATATGGCCCATGGGCTGAAGAGCTGAACAATAGTCTCATGTGTAATTAGTGCTGAAGCTAGTCATGGGTTTTGAATATTAATATCAAGATCATTTAGTATCACTACAATCAAGGAAATCATCAGGAACTGAACAAAGCATTATTTTGAAATGTTTCCATAAACTGTTTCTGTTTAATCACAGGTTATTATGTGCAGTAATCCAAAGACTTTGCAAGTTTATGCAAATGATAAACTAAAGATATGCATTTCAATACAGTGAAGTAAGTTGTAATAATTTTGAAGGAGGGGCCTGGCAAGTGGTTAACCAGTGGATCACTTCTAATCGAAACTGATAAATTGTCTAGGATAATCCAAGAGAGCAAAGGAAACCTTTGTCATTTTATTACTATTCCGTTCTAAAAAACACTACTATCCCAGAGCCTTTCATTAAACTGACAATCAGAGGAAATAGATATTTGAAGAAAATGCTCTTTGATTACTGATACTCAGTCAATGTGTAATTATGAAGATTTTTATCTCAAAGATTCCTTCAATTCTTTCAAAGGTGCTTACTTTCAAAGATTTTCAGTTTCAGCTTTGAAAGATGAGGGTTTTGAAAGTTCATAGATCATCCACTGAATGTATTGAATTGCACAGAAGAGGATCTGTTTCAGTTACTTCCAAAACATTATAATGTACAAAATGAAATAAAAAACAACCAAAAAAGCTAATGATTTTTTAATTATAGGCAATAAGAGTTAACTGTCTAGATAAACTCCTAAGACTGGATAAAATGAGGTCTTCCTGAGAAAATTCTATGAAGACATAAGAACATTCAGGAAGATCCTGAAGAATTGCAGAGTGTTTTAGCAGACAGGAGCTGAGAAAAAATGTAAGAGTGGTGATATTTTTCATCATATAGAAAATAACTGTGTCACACACTTGCTGGAGACAAGCAAGTCTTAGACATTTAAGCCAGAAAATATCTTTAGTGCCCTCCCTTTCCATGATATATTTAAGATATTTCATTTTTTTCATTCAAAATACTGACAGTCTTGCTCATTTTCCTGTGGTGAACCCATGACTGGTTTGACATATCTGACAGGGCAAGAAATTTTAAGTGACACAAATATTTCAATAAATTTTATTTAACAGACTTTTACTCTTTTTTATGATGGTGCTAATGAGTCAAACAATGTTTCTTTTAGTTGCCTGAGATGTCTGCTTTACAGATTTCTGAGAGGAAAAAATGTCATTTTTTGTTTGATATCACTTTGAATAAGGTTGGACTGGAAATGGAGAACAACTCCCACCTTCTGTTTGGAAAGGGCAGGATTTTAGCAATCTAAATGGCTGCTAACAGTCATGCAGCTGATTGGGAAAAAAATGACAGTCTAATCACACAGTTGACTGCATGCTGAACTTTTTTTTCTGACGGAACATTCATCTCTGAACTAGGAACAAGGTGGCAAATGTACTACTGATGCCCGTTTCCTAAATACTTTTGTATGTAATTTGTATCAAGGACACATTTCTGATTATGTCTTTAGTCCATCAACTGCAGTTGTACATTTTGGTGCTTCTCCACCTTAAATTAAGATTCTTTTAAATTTGATAAAATATCTTCCAATCTAACAACATAGAACATAGAACAACATCTTCCAGCCTGGGAGAAGTACTAGATACAGTTCTTGAGTGTGTGCACAGCAATGCATAGTATTGCATTCCTTAAAATATCTGATATATCATATATTTATGTGGTGTATTGATAATAAAACATTTTTTAGGAAAGGGAAATATTTTTTAGTAAAAAATTTCCCTTTGCTAGAATCCAAAAAGACAAATGTAGTGGCAATATTGAGCAAAATAACAAATTAATAAATTTCAGCATCCACAATATTAGATGCTTTTGGAGCCATAAACCCTCTGCTAAAATTCACAACCCTTCTGAGAATCTTTTCCTATTTTGAAACTTGAGAGTGTCCAATAACAATTGTCATGACTTAGATATGCCCTAAATGAATCAGCGCCTTTGTTTCTTTAAAAAATTTAAAGTCTGCCTCATAATTTATTTCTTCTACTTAACGTATTTTATAACTACCATATGAGCATTTACAGTAAAATTTTTATACACATTGTTGTATAAATTTCAACAAGTCCCAGTTTCTGTCAAGCCAACACCTTCTCATGTCTCTTGTCCCTTTGGAAGACTATCAGTTCCACGCTACATCTTCCTGGGACACAGAAATCCTACCTCAAAGCATGCATACAGGGTGGATGCAAATTGGCATGTCTATATTTTTTTCTTGTTCTCTATTCCAATATTAAAGTTTTTTCTTCTCCACCCCTGCCTCCCAGCCCTGCTAGCCTTCACTACCAGCCACCTCAATTACTGAGGGTGCAGCTGTTGTAGTCAGCGCTCTGTATTGGCTTCTAAACTTCTTTTACAAGAACTCAAAGCTGATTTACAGTCTGTCATGGTGCATAAATAGTCAGAGGGATAATATTTAGTACTTAATTAACACTGAATTTTACCTACTAATCATCTTTAGATATGGCAGTCCTAAACCAGTGCGTGACATTTGCTCTGTTGTTTCATTTTCATTCTTCTGTTCCATGTAGGGCTTACTATGTATTATGAACTACATTCCAGGTTGTTGTGGTTTGACATTGGCCAAACACCAGGCACCCACAAAAGTCGCTCTGCCACAGCTGGGCATAGGAGAGAGGAAAAACTTAATGAAGGCTTCATGAGTTAAGGACTGGGAGAAAACACTCTAAGGGCAAAACAGGCTTGGCTTAGAGGTACAAAGGGAACTTATTACTACCAAAATCTGAGCAAGATAAAGAGAAGTAAAATAAGCCCTTAAAACACCTTTCCCCCCCTCCCCAGCCTCTCCCTCCTTCCCACTGACAGTGCAGGGAGACAGGGTGTTGGGGTTTTGATCAGCTCATCACTGAGATTTTCTTCCTCTGCTCTAGGAGAGGAGTCCTTCCCCTGTGAGACCGTGGGGTCCCTCCCATGGGAGACAGTTTTCCATGAACTTCCCCACTGTGGGTCCTCTCTCACGAGCAGCAGCCAGACTGCACCTGCTGCAATGTGAATTCCTCCCACAGGCACACAGTTCTCCCAAAACTGCTGTGGCATGGCTCTCTTCCCACGGGGTGCAATCCTCCAAGGACAGGCTGCTCCAGCCTGGGAACAGGGGCCTCTCTCCACCAGATCTCCCACTGGATCACTGCCTCTTCCAGGCATCCACCCGCTCCAGTGTGGGTACATCCCGTGTGGGCACCTCCTGCATGGGCTGTGGGTGGATCTCTGCATCCCCCCTGGATCCCCAGGGGTTGTGGGTGGATCTCTGCATCCCCCCTGGATCCCCAGGGGCTGTGGGTGGATAACTGCATCCCCCATGGATCCCCAGGGGTTGTGGGTGGATAACTGCATCCCCTGTGGATCCCCAGGCACTGCAGGACACAGCTGCTTCACCATGGTCTCACCACGGCCTGCAGAGGAATCTCAGCTCACTTAGCTATTCCTAAGACTGTCAAAGGAAAAATTTCTCTGTAAGTTACCAGCCAAGAGGAGGAAACAAAACAAATCCAGAATCCATTTAGACTGAAGGGGGTTAACATGTAAAAATATGTAGAATTTATTATGGGAGTGAAGAGGGAAGAGAAAGAGAGAAATTTTGGACTGAGTAAGCCTTATTATGGAATGTTTACGGGAAGGGACAAAGGCAGGGAAAAGGAGGAAAAAAAGTGAATAACGGAGGAACAAGTGTGGAAAAACACTTGAGTGGGAAACCTGTATCTGGTCAGTGCATTCACTCTGTCTCCCTTTCTTGTCAAATTCTACTCACATCTTTCTTCTGTGTGGCTGCCCTGTCCATTATGAGCATGTGTCAACACATTGACACCTTGACACAGACAGTAAGAAAGAAGGTCTGAGCTCCAGCTTCTTGAGCTGGACCATGAAATACCCTTGCCTGGAAGATTCAGGTATCAGGAACTGCAAGAGAGAGATACTGGGGGCTAGGTTCTAGATGTAGCTGTTCATCAAAGACCAGCTCCTGGAAAAACACATGTGTATCTTGGAGTGGACTTCATGCCTGACCATCTGGAGAGGAAAAGCAAGACTATTGCATTTATCCTGTTTCTGTTTATGTAGATGCCTGTAAAGGTTCTGTTCTCTGCCTCTGTCAGCTTTGTGGTCAGCTGTGGGATTGCAGTGTATATGTGTGTGTGTTAGACTGGGCTCACCACTGCTGCTTGGGGACTTGGGCACATGGAAATACAGCATTTGTCCAAGGACCAGTGAACCTCCCTTTGCTCTCAGCCCCACAGCAATTTGCAACCTCTAAGATTTTCAACAGTGTTACATTAATAATTATTATACACACAACATAAGACTTTACTAAAAAAAGTAAATTGAAATATAAATTACTGTTTTGCAAGGCTAAATTCTTGCACAGTGTTATTTAATATGTTATTATAATTATGTTAATTAAAGAAGAGGATATTATATATAATTATTATTATATAATAAAATATTTTCAAACTACTGTGCTGTTTCAGTATTATTTTGTTCAAAAATAGAGGTAACAGGTTACACTAACAGCATGGTTACCTGTGAGGATCGGAAGAGTATAGGAAGGAGATACTAAAGTGAGAGTTAGCCAGGGAAATGCAAAACAGTGAGATAACAAAAAGAGAGAGATATAAAATGCAAGAGAGTCTACAAAATTAACTATGATAGTGAGAAACACTATAGTCTACATATTCAAGAAGCTGCAACATCTGCCAAAAAAGCCCATGGAACTTTACATGGGTTACAAATGAGGAGTAGCACAACAGCTGAAGCATCACAAAGAAAAGAGATCCTCTCTGTACTGAGCAAAATATCCAATGTACAAGATTGGGCAGGTCCATATACAAAATATTCCCAAGAAATTGAATTAAATTCATAGAATAGAAACAAGAAATCTAGAATATTAACCACACATTATCTTTCTTCTATCACTTTTTCAGAACAGTATTTTCCTTAACCGTATTGTCAAATATCTATTTCCCATACACCGTGTTATTCTCAAGACAGTGTTTTCGTCACATGTGGGGAAAGAAAGGGAATATTACAAAGTTAAATAATTTTCACTGCAAAATGTGTAGCCTTGTTTATAGGTCACTCTAGACATAAAAAGGCAGTTTTCCTGTCTCATCATATTTCCAAACTACTCTGATAAAAATATACCACATGTATTTTCTATTATTATGATGGCTATATTCTTCTATATGGGGAAGGATTTTACAGTATACATAAAATAATATATACATTATACATAAAAATGATAGGAAGTGTCATAAGAAATTCCCTTAGCTAGTGTGTAGAGAATGGGGAAGACTCATCCCTGGGAGTGTTCAAGGCCAGGTTGGATCAGGTTGTGGGTACTCTTGTTTAGTGGAAGATGTCCCTGCCCACAGCAGGAGGTTTGAATTAGATGTGCTTTAAACTCTCTTTAAATCCAAGCCATTCTATGATTCTATGTCAAGAAAGAGGAAACAGTAACATGAGAATCAGTGGGGCTATGCAAAATTTAGGAGGGAGAAGGTAGGGGAAGGGGATGGGGAGGAAGAAAGGAATATAGGGCAGACAGGGCTGTGTGAAAGAGGGTCTGGCTGTGTGCAGACTCTGGCCAGCCAGCAGGCTTGCATGACCCAGCCTGAGCCTCACACCCCCAGGCTGGTCTGTCTTCTCCTTCCATCCTGTGGTAGCTCTCTGTGCTCCTCCTCACTCAGTGCTGTGGGGATGAGAGGCCAGCTGCTGGGCAGTGTGACTGGATTAGAGTAAGAGACCAGAGCCAGCTGAGTGGCATCAAGGGGAGTGAGGGTCTCCAGGGTGGCTGCTGCAGCAGGGCAGCACACACAGCCTGAGACACTGCCCAGTGCTGGCCCTGGTGCCCTGGGAGTGTCTGCATCATCTCAAAAACAGCTGGGGGGGACCTGTATGTGTTAAATACAGCAAAGGCCATGCTAGATCTGCTGATGAGCAGGAGATGCCAGATCTGAGAGTGCACATCAGGCAGGCAGAGAATGAGCCGCTTACAGAATCCCTCCAAAGAAAATGTGATGGTAGTTGTTTCCTTATTATTACAGTTGTATAATATATATATAGTTGTTTTCATTACCTTTGAAACATATCATTTGAAGGAGTAGGAGTAAAAAACTTAGTCTATGTAGAACATTAATTCTAGCACTTTAGGGGAATTCATTCATCCCTTTGTTTTTCTTTAAGTTATTTATTATACAATTTATTAGGTTATATTCCAAGTATTTTTAACACTAGTTAATTTCAAAAACTCAAATGCATTATTAATTTTAGTTTTACATTTCCTCAGGTAATTTTAGATATTTCAAAGTCAGGAACCATCTTAGTTTACTCCCAAAATCCCATCAGCTAAAATATTTTTCTAACTTTATTTTACTCAAATACTAGCCTTTTACAGAAGAATTAATTAAAATTTCTAGGGAAAAAAAAATTAAAAAAAAATCAAAGCAGCACCCCAAAGACCATTCACGTTTAATCTAGAACAACTAGTAGAAATTTTCCCCATTTGACAAGTGTTGGCAGCCATTACATCCTAATATTACATTGTTTGAATAAATCCTTGAATTCTCTGACTGAGCCTTTGCTCAGGTGAATCTATTCAATAGCTGAGGTACTGAGAATTATAGTTTAGTAAATTGTTAGAAACATTCCCATTTCAAGTACCAATAAATAAAACTTTAATCTGATTAATTATTTCTTTTTGAAGTTTTCATATTTCAGTAAAGAAATGTGTCCAAAGCCAAATCTGTTTTCAACCTGGCACAGATTCCAAACCTGGAACTCCACAGACACAATTCCTTTGTATATTTCTTATTCTGATATTTCCTTCTACAAAGAACCATAACAGGAAACTAGAATATATATATGTAATCCTGCATCAACTGTTTTTATTACTAGATCAAACAGACCTTGGTACTTTTTGTCCAGCTCTTATTTCTCCTCAGTCTATTATTTCTGCAAAGGTTCACAGATGTCTTGATTCCTGCAACATGCACACGTGTAAATAACTATATTAGTATAAATGAAGATCCTGGGCTTACCTAAGATTTTCTTTGCCAGTGTACTTACTGTTTTGGGGAAAAAATGGAGGGCTTAGAATGTAAGATTTTGATCCAGAGGTGCATGAGATCTGACATACAGGCAAGATTGCAGGAATATTTTTGATAAAAGTGGGTTTCTGTCTTGTAGCTGGATTAAAAATCCAATGATTTATCTTTGCTTTATGAATTTATCTCAGAAATTAATCAAGATGAATACATGGATATTTTGAATATGGAACAGGACAGCTGAACAAACTTATTTTAGCAGGCTTATGTCTGGGTCAATAAAATTGTTAAACACATCTGAAATAGTTTTGTAGTAAAGAACTATGAGAACTGGGTTGTTCAATTGCTGTCATTAGATTTCTAAAAAAAATTAGGCAGTCACCTTAGACTTACTTAAAGCCAACATCATGAACTAAAAGTTATTGAAGGAAAAATTCACCAAGATTATATGCAAATTTTTTAAGATGAGAGGAATAGGTTCCTGAAAGTGGCAATTTCTTTCTACTAAGTACTAAGGCAGCCTGTGATGATTAACATATATACAGCATGTTTAACCTCCCAGGTTAGGATTACATTTTTGAAGGAAATTATGGGACTTTAGTATATTTCCCTAAACTATTAATTACAATTTCTGTATTCTCTAGTATTCACATTCTTTATTGACATGAACTCTATTTTTTTAAATAGCCTTCCTGTTCAAAACTTCTAAATTTAGTAGTCAAAGCACACACTTTTTATTGTTTGAAAAAAAACTTAGTATAAAATATATATAAAATTTTATATTTAGCAGACTTTCCTTCAGTAGACTTCTCTAAATAACATCTGTTCAGCCACCATCTCGAGGAATAAATTACTCCTCTCCCTTGTTTTCTCAAAAATAACTTCAATAAAACTACTTCATCTCTTCTAGAGGTATGTAAAGCTCATAATATATTTACATTTCATTCCATTCATGTAATTAAAATGTTAGTAAAATCTCACTCAAAACAATCTGTCAGAGAAAGAAACACTGATTTAGATTTCAGGGAGCACTCTGTAAGCTGCTAATCTTCCATTTTAACAATAAAATAAAGAATATGCGTTAGAAGGCTGAAATGTTGGTAGATTTATCCACTCACAAAAAACTAAAGCACCTCCTGATGTGCATTTTAATGAGCTTTCTTATATGGCCTTTTGTTTTCCTTCCTTTAT
Source organism: Parus major (assembly GCF_001522545.3). Classification (NCBI taxonomy): domain Eukaryota; kingdom Metazoa; phylum Chordata; class Aves; order Passeriformes; family Paridae; genus Parus; species Parus major. The sequence continues at coordinate 21,477,783 of NC_031768.1, forward strand.
TATAATTTCACATTTTTTGAGGTACAACCAAATATGCTACTTAGTAACAATGCTATTAATAGCAGAAATGCATAAAGAAAATAAATATTGAGCTTGAGGCATTATGATTTGATGTGTTTTCTTTAACAAACAAAAATGAGGTGAAGAATTTACCAGACTGCTTTTGTTTTTCCTAGTTGGTTGGTTGGTTTTGGAGTGGGGTTTTTTGATTGGTTTTAGTTCTGGCCTTTTGTTTTTTTTTTCTCCTGGATTCAAAATTGCTAAACTGAAGTTGTTGATCTCCAGATGTGGGATTTTCATCTCCCAGAGGCTTTAAAGATGACCACATGGCTAATTAAAAACAGGATAGGAAGTTAAAAAAGAAACAGGGTTTGCTTTTAATAAGTGTACCAGGCTAAACAGAGGACAACTATGTGGAAAAGAAGGAAATAAGAGACAAGGTCATCAGACACAGAGTGTGACTTAACAACTTTCACAGCAGATTCGTCTTAAAGTGAGAAAATGTCAAGTAAATGCTTCAGCTTCATAAAGATAAACAATTCACCAAAGGAAAAAATGTAAAATTCTTAAAGTATATTTTTTTCTATGCAGTTTTATACTTCATGGGTTTTCTCTTTATCTAGTCATACCAAGAGTAAAGAATATTTAGATTTGCCTCCTAGTCTCAGGATAGACATCTTCCAGCTTGTTCTTTGAATAAACTCTTTTACAACTGCAGCAGGAATATTGTAATCAGAAATGCTTAAATGTGGAAACTTATCCTCCTGTTTGGGCTGAAGACCTCTGGATAGTTTATGTCTAGAAGTAGCACCAAATAATAACTCTAGATGTAGTGGCTAGTTTCTGTTCAGAATCAATACTTGGATTTTGTTTTGCTTAGATTTTCAGTCAGCATTTAGGATCAAAAAGTTAAAACAAGAAAAGTAACTCAAAATGCATCCAGCAAAAGGCTGTGACAAATAAAGAATTCTTTATTGTTCTCAAAAAGGGAAAATTCAGGTTGCAATCCAGCTGCCTTATCTTCCAAGGAAAAGTAATATCCTTATTTATTATTATATACATACATACATACATACATAAATACATACATGTATATATATATATTATATGTAATATTATATGTGGCATATATGGCATTTTTCTTTTCAGGATGAAAAATTGTGTGGAAATATTTTGGCTTCCTGGGTTCAGAGATGGGAATGTTATCAGTGTTAGGATTATCTTTCAACATTTTTAGGGACCGTAATGAAAAAAATAAGATAATTCCTTATAATCAAAAAGCCCCAGAACAAATTGGAGGATACTTATGACTGCAATACCACTTTTAAAAAATGCATTTTTAACTAAATTTCTGAAAGCAAGTCAGATTTCTGTCTGCTGATACTGGTGCTTGAGTAGTTAATCTCTGCAACAATAAATCATAATTTAGACTATTTGTAAGGAAAAGGTCATTTGACCCTGTACTCTGCTTTTTAGTTGAACTTTATGATTCAGTGCCCACTCATTTTCCATTGTCAAATTTGGGTACAAAGAGGAAAACAAATTCTGTCTTTGTAAGCACATATAATTATTTCTATGTAAATGTTTTGCAGTGATTCTGGTATTCTTAGCTTATTTTTCAGGGAGCTGTGGTAATAACCAAAAAAATATGGATTGCTCTGAGAGTGTGGGCATGAAGACCTTCACATTTCTGACTCTCTAGAAATAATTCTGTCACTTCAGAAAAAAAACCCAGTTGATTTTTTTCCAATTTGCCATTGCTAAAACAATTTCCATTGTTTTCTTGCATATATTCTTGCATTCTACCATTTTTTTCTTTGCCTTAAGAGTGGAAAAATAAAAAGGAAACCTTTTTCACCAATGATTACCTTCAAAAAATTCTAAGAGAGAATTAGTTTCATAGACATACTGGCCAAATTTGTAAGTTAATACTGTACAAGATTTGTTTTTTCTGTAAGTTTAGAAGGCAAAAGAAACTTGATATATTTTAGAGCTTCTTGCAATTTACATGCCTGGTCTGGCATCTTTATTTTTACTTTTTCTTAAGCTCTGAAAGGGCTCTCGTCACACCCAGGAAAAATTATCCTTAAAGTCATGACAAAAGTCAGGGTTTCTTGTTTTTCTACTTTTCCCTTTAAGCTTTCTTAAAGGAATTTTCTATGACCTGCCATCCCTGTTCATAACTCACTTATTATCTCTTCCTGTACAATAAAGAATTTAGCCCCCATCCAGTGTAAAATGGAAATGGAAACCCCCATTTTCCCATGAAAGAAAAGGGGGTTGGCAAACCCCTTCACATTCTATGTTCCTTACTAGTGACTGAAGACTGAAATTCCTTGGCCAAGAATGACTGAACTTCATTTCACAGAATCCTGTTGGTTGGAAGTGACTGGTCACCACGCCTTGATGTCCTTGGTGGCTGTGATTGCCACCCTTTGAAGATGACAGCTGTCATTACCCAGACCACTCAGCACTCCTAATGGTTCACTCCAGCTTGTGTCTTGTGATGTATGACTTGGAATTGCTTAAGTACTCCTTATCTGGCAATAAATTAGGACAATTTCCCCAGGTCAAATCTGTTTTGCCAGTGACAGTAACTGCTGAATGATTTCCCCCTGTCCTTATCTTGATCCACTAGCCATTCCTTATATTTTCTTTCCTCTGTCCAGCTGAGGAGAGGGATAGAGTGGCTTTGGTGGACACCTGGTGTCCAGCCAGGGTCAGTCCATCACAGATTTAATGTCCTTCAGCTTTAGCTTCTCAGTATTTGTCCCCAGGCAGCCTTCTGGAGTTATGTGCTTCTTTCCTTCATCTTTTTATACCATCTAGCAGCTACCCCTAAATTTTGTTAATTTAAGAACAAAAGGATAGAATAGGATTCCTCTATAGAAAAGTGGTGGATTCTGTGAAGAACTAGCTACACAGATATTTCTCTAGAAATGCACAGTGTAATAGGTGGGAAGTTTTATTCCTGTGTTGGGGTGGGGGAAGGGAGATTTGAGTGGGACTGTTTGTTTGATTGTTTCCCCTCAGAACTAAACCTGTACTGGATTTTTGTTGTTTTTTAAATAATATTCATTCACCATGTCTTCAAAACTGATATCTCCATTTGTTTGAATATTTAAAAAAACCAAAACTCTAGCCTAAAAAATGAAACTCAAAAATGTTAATCTTAAATCATTTAAATTTCTTTTGAATCAGTTTGAGCTTATGATAACTTTTTTCCTCTTATATTTGATTATTGCTCATATTTAACTGGGCTTTGAAATAATTTGCCTAGAAAGATGTTATTTTCCTTTTCCTTTCTGTGGTTTTTCACACACATGATTTATGCTTCACTTGCTCTGATGATAGAAACAAAGCCTTCACATAACAGAAGTGATTGTACAGTATTGGATTATTTTTCTTGGAAAAGGGATGTCATGTTTATCAGCACACCCCCAAGAAACAGACTAACTTTTATGCCTCCTTTAAGGTTAGGAATACTGTGAATCTGCAAGGATTATTAATGAATTTACAACTCACTTTAAATCTACAAAGTGCTTTATATATCATAGCTCACCATCCATTGTACCCATGGGAACAGGTTGATGATCTGGAGAAAATGGCTATCCATCTCAAAAAATATTAATTGGTGGAGAAAAAGAAAGCCTTACAGTAAAAATTCAAGAAGCTACAGTGTTCTGAAACTTTTTTGTCTACTTTACATTTCCAAAGCCTGTTTCCATTTAAAATCTAAAAAGAATAAGCAAAACTTTGGATGACAATGGTTTTCAAACAGTATTAATGTATTTTTCAGTTTTGCAGTTATTCGACTGTATTGGGTAAGCTGGTCTGAAGATGGGTTATATATGATATAAACGGATTGCAGGCTGGGAAATCACTGCCTGGAAAGAAGCTGAATTCAAAAGAGACATTTTTATTTAGTAAAACACTGGGACCCATGCTTGAGAATTTATTCTGTGCTAAATGGAAAAGGCCTAAGAATTTTCCCAGTGGTTACCCTAATCTGTGTTCCAGTAAATTGCACTCTCCAAGGGCTAATAAGCCGTGGCCTCCTGGTATTACTTATTATATTAATTTAAAGTGTCAAGGTGTCTTGGTGTGAAGGACTCTATATCAAAAGATCATTAGTCTGCTTACATTCAGATAAAGAAGTATTGGTGTGCAATTGTCTTGATTAATAACTCAATATGTCTTCTGTGAAAAAACCTACATATTCTATGCAAGAAAGAAAAAAGGAAAAAAAAATAACAGGTCACTCTTGAAAAAATCAAAATTGAAAAATGTTGCTGCCATCAAATTCTTGACTCTTATAAGCAAATTTTGTGGGCATTTTTCCTAAAATATGTATGTAAAAGCAATAAAATATGTGAATTATAACCTTCAATAACTGTACCCTGAAATACCTACTTTGTGCGTATCAATATGCTGCTCTTCCTTTACAATTTCATAACAGGACAGATTCAGACTTAAAATGCAGTGAAGATTTAAAAAAAATGACAGCTATTAACCTTGGCAGGTATACATTGTCTGGTGAACTTAATATCATGAATAAATATTTTTTTTCTGACATATTCTCACTGAAGGAAGATTTAATTCAGAGAAGTCTTTTTGCGTCTTATATAGATAAAATAATGACAGTAAATACAGGTAAATCATATATCAGCAGATAAGAAAATCACTGTAGTTGTATATCAGAACACAGAACATATTCCATTGTTAGAGGCAATGAAAGGCTTGTTTCAAAATTTAAATAATAAATAGATACTTTAAAAAAAATGTTTGTAATTATCACACTGATTTATGTGAGTCAAAAGATATGTGAATAAAAAAGAAAAAAATCTCATTATTTGTAGAAATAAATTCCCTATCTTCAAACTATTATAAAAACATCTGTGTGTTATGTATAGTGGAGATGGCTTTAAAGAAAGGAAAAGCAATGATAAAAATGAGGTCAGTGCACCCCATCAAAGTGGTAATCTTCACATAATGACTACAGCAACACATCATTATAATTTTAGGCATTGAGCATTCAGAGCTCCCCATAGTCATTAGAAATTACGGTGTAATTGACTATTCCATATCTTTAGAAAGATATTAGTCTGACTCTTTAATAAAATCTGCATAAATTTTATTGCAAGAATATCCTAAGCCACATGTTGTGATTTTAAAAATTGAAGCATAATTTATATAATAAAACACATGACCATTAATTATTCTTGTAAGAAATTATCAGTACAGCACTAGAAAATAGGTAATTCTGTCACTGGAAAGAATTACTCTCTGTGTTATTCAGGTACTTGCTTTTCTGTTTTAAACATATGCAATCAATGGGATTTGCCCTTTTTCAGAACCCCTTAAAGAACTCATTTTATAAATGGCATCTGATAGAGGATAACAAAAAAACCTATTACTTGCTGCAGTTCACTTGTAGATATTCTTTTGCCAAGGCATAATTTAAAAGTACAAAAAGAAATTAGACGGAAGGTTTATGTAAGTCACTAGTGGTAGTAGCCAGCTCCACTTGTGCATTTGAAAAGCTTCTTTCTATCCATTTACCACTTAAGTCATTGATGCTTTTATATTTTTACTGTTTCTGATACTGAGAATAAAATGTCATGTGAGGTGGTTGTGTGCATTAATGTCCTTAATCCCACAGCCTCACATCAGTGGCTGATGTAAGGACGTGTTGCACTGTCTCTGGGGCTGATTCGGAATGAGAGGGAGGTTTCAGCTCTGGCTGCAGCTCAGGAAAGTCACAGAGCACTTGTTTTTCTGATGTTTTCTTATATGATGGGTTCAACAGTTTTATGACTACTGCTTGTGAATTTCAGGCTTGTGTAATTATCTACAAGATCTGGCTTATGAGATAGTATAACTGAAAGGGAAATGGGACTTTGCAAATTATGAACATATATCATAAAACCCGGGTTTGTTCCAAAGCGTAATGTAACTGGTGGAAATTTTTCAGTTTATTTCAGTCAGCTTTGGATGAGGCCTTCTCCTGTACTAATAATTCAACTAAAGAAATCAGTGGAAATAAGAAACTTCAAAATCTATTCTAAATTAAAATACTTTTTGGAAATATAGTCTGATATCTGTTGTCACAGACTAATCTCATTCTTCTTCTTTTCTGTTGTCTGAGAACATTTCTACCTCCTTTTCACCTAAAAAATATCAGCTTTGTTCTCTAAGAATTTGTTTGTATTTCCTGCATTTCTGTTTTCTTACCTTACATGATAAGTTGGTGTCTCTCTGTCCACTATATACAGTAGTACAGTATACAAATAGGATCCAAAATAAAGGAGTCACCTCCACCTTGGTGAGATCATGTGTGATGGATTGACCCTGGCTGGACGTCAGGTGGTCACCAGAGCCACTATGTCACTCTCCTTCTCAGCTGGACAAGGGAGAGAAAATTGAATGAAAGACTCATGGTTCAAGATAAGGACAGGAAGCCATCACTCACCAGTTACTGTCGTAGGCAAAGCAGACTCGGCTTTGGGAAATTAGTTTAATTCAGCGTCACTCAAGTCAGAGTAGGGGAATGAAAAATAAAGCCAAAGCATAAAAACACCTTCCCCTGACCCATCTGTTCTTGGGCTTAACTGATGAATTCTCTAATTTTTTCCCAACAGCAGTTCAGGGGGGCAGGAAATGGGGGTTGCAGTCAGTTCATCACAGGTTGTCTGTGCTCCTCCTTCCTCTCCAGGTACTCCTCACACTTTTTCCCTGCTCTGGTGTGGGGTCCCTCCCATATGAGGGAGTCCTCCAATAATTTATCCAGTGTCAGTCTTCTCAGGGGCAGCATTTTTCCACAAGCTACCCCAGCTTGTATTTTTTCCACAGGTTTACTGGTCCTTCCAGCAATCCAGCTCCAGCTCCTCTCTCCATAGGCCCACCAGTCCTGCCAGGAGTCTGTTTCAGGGAAAAGTTGTATATGCAAATAAAATCAGATAACTATATAATGTGGCATGGCATGGTGCTATTTATACAAATCCTGACTCTGGCACTACTATCCTAAACTACTTGGAGGTTTTGATAGCTCAGCTATCCAAATAGTTGTGCACAAGTCCAAGCACTTGGCCATTGATCTAAAATCATTACATCAGATTTTTAAAAGCTATCTGCCTGCTTCTTGGAGAAAACTTCTGAAATTCTGAAATTCTGAATTTTTGGGGAAACCATCACCAGATATCATTCAGTGAGGAATAATTTTACAGCTTTCCAGACAAAAGGCCTTTAAAGTTACAAGGGCAACAGAAATCATGTGATATTTAGAAACATGTTCCTTGTGGACAGCAGAATAAATCTGTGACTCATCTGGCTTTTTCAAATGAAACTGTGAAGGTACATTTTAGAATAGCATGTAGAAAATTATGGTTGTTTGAAAATAATTTAACAAACTGTCTGGTGTGTCTACAACTAGTGAGTATCCACTGCTTTTTCCAGGAAAGAAATAATACAAAGCAACTGTTAAGCTATTCTTCCTTCTCTTTTGTGCTGTATGATTCCCAAGGAACATTCTGTTTATGTCAGAAGAAGTAAAGAGTACTGGGGAGACTGGATAATAACCTCATTTTGATGACCAACATGAGGACATCAGTGTTTCTAAGCAGGGTATGGTAGTCAGGATAATGAAAAAATTGCTTCACAGAATTGGTAAGGGCAAAGTTTAATTAACATGTTGAATGAATATCTCATCTGACTACTTCTTTTGCAATGACAGTAGGGATGAGTTGCTTCCCTTTCGAGGTAATTTCTTCTCCTTAAAGTGAAGACTCTTCAGCCTGTGCTGTAGCAGTCTCTTCACAAGCAGGCAACAGGCAGTAGGTTGCTCTGTAGCCAGGGCATCACTATCAGCTAGAAATTTTCACTGGAGCCTGAAATCCACTAACACAGGACAAATAATGAGAACATTTTATTCCAAAGGAGGAGACAGCAGAGATTGATTCTAGTGGTACAATAAACCCTGAAATCTGTTGTTAATGACAACACTACAGTACTTTTGAGGAATACTGTTAATCAAAGAGAGCTTGTGAAGTTCTTTGCTTTCAAAACAGTACAGGATAAAAAAAAAGAAGCTTTCACTAGTGCTATTTTGCTCTTTAATGTTTAATGCCTCCATGTCTACTTAGTAATTTCCATGCTGAGCTATTGAAAGTATTTTTACTTTATTTATGAATACAACGTTATTTAAAAGTCTCTATTGATTAATGATCCTGATTTCCTCACAGGCTTGCATTTTACAAAACTGAAAAAATAAACTGCACCATGTTAGTCAAAACAATGCAAGTCCTAGATGGTAGGATCATAATCTAAATTACACTGCTTATTCTGTAGCAAAAGAAGGTCAAAACAGAAATACAGACAAGTAAAACAAAAAAAAAGGAAAAATACATCTCACTAAATATTTGGAGAGTAGGGATGAATTCAGCCCACTTGTTCAGCCATGTCTTAATGTTCCTTTTTATAAGATACTCAAATACTATCGTTATGTTCACTCAAATAGAACTCACGTAGACAGATCTGAACTTTTCTTCAAGGGGAAATGATTGATGATGTTTGCCACTACATGAAGGATGGGTAAGTCACTGTGAATGTTGCTTTATTGACAGTGCTTGAACCTTGACTGATCTCAGAGGAAAAACAATGGATATATAATGTCACTTCATCACAAAAGGAGCTTTCAAGACACTTCATAAATGATTTGCAACAATGTTTTATCACATGAATTTTGGATATTACTTTACTATTATTTATTTCTTGTATTGAAATTCAGATAACTTTAAGCATTAATTACTGATTTATGTTTATTGCTTAGAAAACTATACCCTTTTGAGAACAAACATTATATTTTTTTTTTTGTTTTTTACACTGAACTTTTGATGTGTGCTCTGCAACAGTGACCACTACCAGGACTCAATTGCTTTTTACATTAAAGTCCTTTGATACAATTCTGACAATATGAAAATATGGATTAAAGTGCAAATTACTTCAGTTTATTTTTAGATGAATATATCACTTCACCAGTGGTGCAAATGCAATAAAAAAAGGAAAAGAAAAAAAGAAAAAAAAAAAAAAGAAAATCGTTTTTTAAAGTAACCATGCTAATTTTTGCAGTATTAATTTAGCTTCTAGTCTGCACAAAAAAAGAACGGATTAGAAAGTTTCTTTTTAGCTAAGATCTTGGCTCTACAAAATTAATTAACATATCTTGGGACTTCTAACAAAGTCATATCTTATGCTTATGCCCTCCACCCATACAAATTTGTTTAGCCTTATTATTATTCAAAATTTTAAAGGTTAGGATTTTTACTTTAGCCAGTCAGATAATTTTGATGAGAAAACACTTAGCGTTTAGTCAAAAAGTATTTTTTTGTTTCCTTACTTTGTAATTCTTTGCACCAATGGACATTGATTTCTATTTATTTCAGGTATCTAGTAGACTTTTTATTAAATAAGAATTTTGGCTTCAGTTTTAAATGACATGTTCAGAAGATTTTAATATTTTGATGCCAGTAAAACAGAATTTGCAGACAAAAATTTACAAGACAACTTACTTTATTTTACATTTGTTACAGCTGTAGATCTAGATCCCCACATCACTCTCTAGTCTAATCTCTGGCATAGTTTTGGCTCATGACAATGAGTTCTGTCCCAGAGGGTACCTAAAAGAGGTATTATTATAGACCAAATATTATTCTTAATAGGTAGCATGGATACCAAGACCTTTTTTTCCTCATTAGGAAGAATGGTGAGAGTGACAATGAGGTGTATTTTATTAAAATAAATGACTGACTCATTTATAGTAATGTAGGTGTAACTTATAGGAGAAATTAGGCCATTTAACATTGGTGAATTTAGATAAAATGTCATCAAACTGATTTTCACCATGAAACAAGATAGAGACAAGTTTCACGGTGTGTAAGAATGGTTTTCAGTTTTTTGGTTTGTTTTATGCTTGTTTTTCTCAGTTTTTTCCCTCATTGTCAGACCTATGAATTCAAACTGAGGTTAGAAAATTGGTCTATTTTGTCTCCTTTTTCCTAGACTCTCAACTGTAATACGGATTTTTGAACCACAATCAAATATAATATCAACAAAAATAACACCTACATGAAATGGAGTGAAATCCAATGTCTTCCATAGCTGAATTAGTGCTTTAGTGTTAGCTGTTGTAAAAGCCTACTTTAGACATAAAAGTAGTCATGATTTACCCAAAGAACAGCTGTTATGTTAAATAACAAGCTCCGCATTCACAGCCACTTTTCCGACTATAACCACAGTTTCAGCAGTCCATTCCAACACTTCTTCTGACAAAAAACTTCACCTAGCAGATTGAGTTTAATAAGGCAAGAACATTCATTTTATTCTGAAAATATCACTTGCAGTGCCACCTGCATTCATATTAAAGTGGTAACAGAATTCTACCTCTGATACCTTTTCATTGTATTTCATTGTATATAAAATACCTCAGAGCCAGCAAAGATTCTTTCAGATTCTCAGACATCAGTGTAGGTCACCAAAAAATCAAGGTATTTATTAATATCCTTATGAAAATGACTTAGATTTTACCCTTGTACTTTCCTATCCCAGCCAAAGTCCCTGGATAGTGCTCATACCTAAGACTAAAGCAGGTGAGCAGCTACTCTGGGTGACCCAGAAAGCATCATGAGCAAGACATCAGGTGGATAAATAACTTACAGAACTTTTAGTTTATGATGCCTTTCCTGTTTATTATGTGACAGGGGATAGCACTTGACACAGACCATTTTCCCTAATGTAAAGGATCTTACAGTGACACAGCTTTGGTATCCTTAATACACTAACCCAGATTTAGAGCAAAGAGGATGGAAGAAGTGCAGCACCATATATAATTTGATGCAGGGTACATGGTGATTGTGACACTTGGATTGTTCAAGAGAAAATTCCTGTACCTGAGCAACAACAGAAGCAGAGTTTCTCCAGTGTGCCCTACATTTGTTGCAACCTATTTCTTCAGCTTGAATATGCACTGAGGGTTAGAAGAGTACTGTTTAAAATTCATCATATACTGAGAAGTTTTCCATGCTCTCAGCTTTCCAAAACACTGCAGGTTGCAAATAAAATAATTCAGTCTTATAAGTGGTTTTCTGACTCATTTTATGCATACAGAGTGTTGTTAGAATGTTCACCTGAAAAACAAGTGCTTTTTTAAAGTGGCTTGCTGTGTGAATACTGATACATAGCATTGAAGAGCTATGTTTTTGGAATGTCAACTCCAAATTTGATAGAATTTTATAATGCTGATCTTAATTGACCATCTTTCAAGTCATGATTCATAAATTTCTCCTTTTTTATCCCAAGTGCAAGAGAGTTTTTTAAATCCAAACTTTGTGTTTAGGATTTATTAGCATGATTCAACAACATAGAGCCAAAAATGTGTTTTACAGAATAATGGAGCTGGATTTTAACTAGAGATTAAATTGAAAAAAAAAAGTCTAAATCAAATTCTTATGTGGATTTCAGCACAAGTTTTTTTTTTAAACCTAAGGAAAATATATTATTCTGACTTTCAGAAGTGTCCATTTTGAGAACACAAACCAAAAAAGAAATCAACAGGAAGAGATTGCAAAAAAACTATTATATCCATTTAGCTTTTATCTGTCCAGTTTCTGGGAATATTTTTCTTTATCATTTTGAATATTTTACATGAGAACAACTTAGGACTAAAAACACTGGGAAGTTCTGAATCAGAGTGTTTAAGGTCAATATTTAAAAAACTGTATTTTAAGGACATACACATTGTAACCAGTTTTACTGCTCAGCAACCTAAGAAAATAAAATAACCCAAAAGGATTAAAAATTCAAATTCTCTTTCGATATGGCATGCCTTTCTATGCTAATTAAATAATCAAGTTAACAAAGTAGTAAGAAGCTGCTATCTTAATTAAAGCTTTAATTTTATCTTAATTCAGGAATACAAGGATGTTACACTTCTGTTATTCTATCTAATACCTTGACAAAGCTCTGATGAAACTATTTTTTTCTAAGCAGATTATACAGCAACTCAAATAACATATTAGGAATTCATATTTTCTAAATGCATGTAGACAAACTCCCACATATACAGAAAAGCAGCATAAAGCCATGTCCTACTTAAATCTCCGTATACTTTAATATATTTGCATAGGACTATATAATTATGCAGTTGTTAAACCTCAGTAATATCAAAATGAATTTATGAATATATTTTTTCTGACTGTTGTAGTTAATGATTTGACTATTCCCAGATAAATCAGTTGTCCTTCTCTATCCTATCTGAATATCCTGAGTATTTTAAGAGCTTTTTTGCCTCACTATAGGACTCTATCTGGTATGTAGTAACACCTGAAACACTAAAAAAGAGGCCTTTAAATGCTTCAGAATTTATTTGTTCTTATGATTTCAAGTCTATCTTGTCCTTTGATTTTGTCTCTCTGCAAAGTTTTCTGAATTCCTATGAGTAGCAGGTTAACATCTATGTATTTCAAATATTAAGTCATAATGTCACAGAATCATAGATTAGTTTACATAGGAAGGGATCTTCAAAAAGAATCTAGTCCAAACTCCATGCCATGAATAAGGAACATCTTTCAATAGATTATGTTGCTTAAGGCCTTGTCCAAAATTATTTTGGACACTTCCAGAGATGAGGCACCCAAATCTTCTTTGCATAACCTGTTTCAGTGTCTCCCAACAATCACTGTAAAAAAATTCATCTTTCCAGCCAATATAAATATTTTTTTTCCATTTTAACCAATGAATCTTGTTCTGTAGCTACAAGCCCTGGTAAAAATGCTCTCTCTATATTACTTATATGTTATATTTAAGTATTGAAAGGCTGCAGTAAGGTCTCCCTTCTCTTTTCCTGGATGAACAACCCCAGGTCTCTGAGCCTGTCAATAGGAGAGGTGTTCCAGAACTCTGAAGACTTTTGTGTCCTGCCTCTGGATTTGCTCTATCACATTCATGTCTTTCTGTCCTAAGGATGCCAGAGTAGGACACAGTACTGCAGGAGGGATCTCATAAGAGCAGCATAAAGAAGGAGAATCAATCACCTCTCTTGACCTGCTGGCTATACCTTTTTTGATGTAGTCCTGCATATGATTCCTAGGCTGCAAGCACACATTGCTGAATCACATCCAATTTTTTCATCCACAAGTATGGTGGACATCAAGTCTTTCTCCTCTGGACTGGTCTCAATCCATTCCTCCTCCAGTCTGTACTGATGTTAGCGATTAACATGACCCAGGGGCAGGACCTTGCATTGGCCTTGTTGATATTCATAAGATTCATACAGTCTCACTCCTCAAGCCTATTAAGGTCCATCTGGATGGTCTCCCTTTCCTCTAATACATCAACTCTACCTTTCATCTTCCTGCTACCCAAAGACTTGATGAGAGTGCACTCAATCCCATTGGTCTATGCCATCAATGAAGATGAAAAATTGCTTTGGTATCCATATGGACTCTTGAGGGACACCACTGGTTACTGGTTTTCACTTCAGCATTGAGTTATTGACTGTAACTCTTTGAATGTGACCATCCAGTTAGGTCCTTATCCATCTAACAGTATATCCATCAAACTCATTCCTCTCCAAATTAGCATCAGGAATGTGATGGGAGACCATGCCAAAGGACTTAAAAAGGGGCCAAATAAATAACATCAGTTAATCTTTCCTTCTCTACTGATGCACTCACATCATCATAAGTTGTGACTCTGTGTGACCTGGCCCTGCTCTGGGGGCTCTCTCCCCAGGGATGGTGGCAATGTGGAAACAGCAATGGTGGTCCCAATGTCACAATTTCTCCAGAGCAAGCCCAGCAAACAAAAATAAAACCAAAAAACAACCAACATCCCATTATCTCTGTACCCAGCGCAACTAGCAAAGAATAATGAATTGAATTTACTCATGTAATAGTAATCAGAGAGATAGTTAAGACAGAATTGCATTCCAATATGCTCATATAGCATATGAATATAGAGAGCAGACCAGGTGACCAGGTGTGGCAAGGTTTATGTCACAGAGAAAGGGTGGCTGCAATAGGGAGCCAAGAAAATTTCTTTAGATTTACTTTAGTTCCAATGGGAATGCTGGAATGGTTACCAATTGGTTTTGTATGAATAGTAATATAACTACTGAAAGCTAGCATGGATTTGTTGATAACGAGTCTTCTAAATAAAGGAAAACCAGTAAATCTAGAATTCATCTGACAATGCCCAGATGATTTTAGGCTGCTGACCCAGTCAATAAAGAAAACTAAGAACTTGGAGGGCAAAGTGTCCAGTTCTGTATGTCAAACTTAACAAAAGATAAAGATGGTGCTAATTAATGGCCTATGAAAACAAAATTAAAGAATTATGTCTCTTTAGTTTACAGATGGACAGAGAAGGAAAAGAAAAAATGAGATGACTACATAAGCATGTAAAAGCTACTGTCATAAGCAACGAGAACAAAGATCAAGAAGTTTAATTTAAAGTCAGGGAGATTTATTTAATTTGAGAAAATCTTTCCAGTAGGAAGAGTGGTGGATTATTAAAGTGAATTGCCTGAGGAAAGGTTCTAATCATTTATGAAGAGGCTGCATAAACTTCCGTCACGTAACACATAGATATGTAAGTCATGTCCTGAAGAAGACACCAAAGTGGATGATCTGATGTGAGCCCTAGTACTTCATGTTTCTGTTTCTCTGTTACCTAATGATGAAGCCAACCGCTCTGATAAAATGATATATTAAATTAGATATTAGATTCCAATCCATATTGAATTAAGCATGTATAGCTATAGAATGCTGTCAGTAGTGACAGACAGGGCTATTTATATTTAGCAAAATAAGCTACAGCCTGTGTCAAACTGAACTGAAGCTCCACTATCCAGCACTAATCTGATTTAGAAGTCTATTGTCTGCATTTTTGTCTCCCCATCTCTTTTTATTCTATGAATTAAACCTTCAGTGTAAGAAAACATTCCTGATTAAATTTCTGTGGGAGAAATTTTGATTAAGACTGATCCCTACTTCCTTTCTTTAAAAATTTTACATTGGAAAGTTCCGACCCATTTCTGTCTAAGGTTAATATAAGCAGCTTTTGCTGTTTGAGTTTTGTAAGAAAATTTTTGTTGTGCACTTTTCTGAAGGAAAAACTGCTTAGAAGAGGGATGAAAATATCCTGCTTATACCAAATGTCTATAAAATAGTTATTTATTATAGTTAATAGTTATATATAAATAATTCAGCTTTAAAGATCTCTGAATTATTTAATTGTGGCTCTACTCTTATTAAAATGTTTTTCTTAAGTCCTATAATTTGTGTTCAATAAGGCTATTCACAACTCTAATGTTAAAACTGTGTAAAGTTTCACAGAACTGAGATCTACCTGAAAAGTAAAACACAGGTAAAGCTAAAGTAGAGGTTAAACACAGAAAGCTATTTAATATTCTTTACTTACATGCCACTGTTTCAGTGGAGAGCTTGGATTTATTACCACTGTGGCTCCCAGATATCACTAAATCTATTTGGACAACAAAAGGTAGACTCACCTGTAGACCACAAACAGACATCTCACCTTTTCCTTTTTTTTTTTTCCCAACATTTTCTTCCCTGTTATGAAATTTCACACATAATTTAATGGATGGAGTGCCAATATTTAAGATCATAATATGATTATGACACTGTAAAGTTTTAAAGGCAAATACTCATTCTTGAAGATGATCGAAGGAAAAATATAATTAAATAGTTTGCATGAGGTAAGACATTTCCATGATCAAGGGCAATAAGCGTTAGACTTCAGCTCTGAATTACCCATAAAGAAGATGATTTTTCATATAGCTTTCATATCTGTTAGTTATAAACAAAAAAAAAAATCAAGATCTATAAATGTGAAAAATCTGGTTTTGAAAGTTTGATAAGTAACAACAATTATTTCTAGTTTGTGAAAATAAACAAAATTTAATAGTGCTTTTGATCAAAACTTGTTATAATTTTATATTTATATTCTGGCAAATGCCAGAATTTGCAGCCACCACAAGACTGTAAATTAAATGGAAGCTGCAAAATTATTTTACTCTAAAAGCTGCTTACTTTGTCTGCTCTGATTCTTTCCCATATATTCTACCACTTCCAAATTAGGGCGAATTCTACCACTTCCAAATTAGGCTCCTCCTTCCCTGGGGATGTCTTTAGTGTATTTTCAAAATTTCCCATTATAATATATATCTACTTGGAAGGTGATAAGAACCTATAATTTTTGGCCAAACAAAATTCTTCTACTTAAGTTTCACTATTAGGAGTAAAAATTACACCTTACACTTTCCACTGAGTTCTTTGATATTGGAACAACAAAGTGTAGAATCATAAGGGCTTGTAAAATTTTGCATTGCCTGGAGACCTTTACCTTTTCAGCAAGACCTAAACCAGGACTCAACCAAACCTAACCTCAACCAAAGGTTTTCTGACTTTTTTTAACGAAAAAGATATTATTAAGCTTTCAGAAAATAAATAGTATTACTTTGGTTTTCTCTGTATGAAAAAATTTAGCTATTAATAAGACTTTCCTGAGAAGAAATGGCAAAGTCTTTAGATTTTAATTAATATGAATTTCCCTTGAAGGAAAAAATAATAAAAAAAAAGGTAACTTTTTTAATGATTAAAAATTTTCTTGATCAATAGCTGTATCCAGGTAAGATAATTATGATTTTTATTTACAATTATATTAATTCAATATGTAAATTAATTTGTCTCTTCAATTAACAAAGTAGGACAGTTCAGAAACTGTTATTGCATTTACAGCTTGTTATTTTTGAAGATTATATAATACTTAAGGAAACTCAAGGTAACAATCATAAATTACTCAGGATAGTCTAACAACATATATGGAACCAATTTAGTTTTCTTTTTTCAACTCTAGTAATAATTGACTTGTACTTCAAAAAAACCCCAAACAGGTATATCTACAATTCATCATAGTTTCTTAACAGGTATTCTGATTTTACCAGCAAAACAGGTAACACTAGTCAGTTTTCACCTTGTAATTTTAGAAACCTTTTTTACTCCCATTCAAACTGAATTTTGACCATCATAGGCTTCTCAGAGGGAGTAGAGGGGGAGTGGGGAGAAAGTACTTAAGCAACCTTACATTCAGCTGACAACATAAATTTATCAAGCTTTTATTCCAAACATTGCAAAAGTTATCAAACACATAAACACAGCAAGACCACAGTGGAAGCAAGCCACTGAATATCATTTTCCCCACTCAAAGTTATCACAGTGTTATTATGTTCAGAAACTTGTCAAGTAAAAGCCAACCTCAAAATACTCACTGAAGAGAAATGTACCACTTAGCCAAAATGGTTCTGGCCAGGCTTTTCTCCAACAAAGTCTTCTCTCTCATCCACCTTTCTGAAACAGAGAAGTCTTTCTAATAACCCTGCTTTGAACTTTAAGAATCATGGACAGAGAAAGTTAAATTTGTTCCAAATTAATTCAAGATTCTCTGTTTTATAAAGGAAATAAATCAGAACCTGCCATGGAAGTTCACTTCCAGTACTGGAAATCTAGTGTTTTATATTTTGTTCCTAAGAAGGACACATATTCCTTCCTTATCTGATTGTTAGATTCTATGAATGCCTCAACTTTTCCAATGAAGAATATTTTTGTTGTATTTTTAATACATTTTTCTTGTGTGTTTCCTTACCTTTTATTTTATTTTACATATAGGAAGTACATCTTTAGGTCTGCCATGACCCTAAAGGCCATTTAGCTTTTAGGAGCCAGAGGTGGCACTGTTTCACCTCTTGCTGGTGAATATTTTAACTGTTGCTGAATTTTGTTTCTTCTGTTCCAGAAGAAAAGTAGCATATCCTTTACCAAGCATCCTTGAAATAATGCGAGCACATTATACAAAGCTTTGTTTTTTCTACAGATACTAAATGCATAATTTTTAAAATTACCTAGCTTCAGAATAAAAATGCTTAATTTTAATGGCTACCTATCTGTAGGTATCATAAAGTCTATGGTTAAACACACAAAGCCTGTGACAGGACTAAACTATCAGTAATTGCTACAAATGAATATGCTCTATTTTAAGGGTTAGGAATTTTATTAAATAGTGCATAGATAAGCCTCAGCAAATTATTTATTGGGCAATAATCCTTAAAACGAATTTACTTTTGCCGTTGGTTGACCAGTTATAGCTGTTTAACAAACCATTCATAATAAAATAAGTACAAGCATAAATGCTGCATAAACATCAACCAAGCCATTTTAAATTAACATAATCATCTGTTTAGAATACTTTCTTTGATTCAGTGATTATAGCAGTCCTTTACAAGAAAAGGAAGCCAGCCAGTGTTATTCTGTTCGGTTTTATTTTGTATACTTGCGGGTTTTGTTGGAAAAATTCTGAGACAACAATAAGGTAATGCAATGAACTTTCAAGAGATTTTAACGGGTGCATATTTGACCCAAAATATGTATATGTTAAACCTGTCATTGTTTACCTTTCTGAAAAAATATCTTGAAAGTAGGAACTTTTCTTGTCTTCCAAGAGTTAGCTTTCTTCGGCTTTCACATCATCACTGCAGACAGTGGATCCCCAGCAGCTTCGTTCAGCTGATACAAAGCAGAGTACCACTATGCTATCTTCATTTCCAGTCAATTAGAAGAATTTACTTTATTTTTACCTTACAATTACTTTAATTTATATTACATGATAGAAAATGTCAGATGATGAAATAATGTTTCCTAATGTTTTTAGAAATCCTGAATTTTAACCATTTTGATGGATATTTACACAGATAAACTTGTTTCAAGTTTAAATTTTCTTTTGGAATGTTATGCTAAAATAATTTCTTTGTGGATCTGTTGCTGATGTTAACAGCTGATTTTAATTTCCCCTTGAATTTTGGAACAGGGATTTGGATTTTTCCAGGGGATTTTCCCTTCAGAAATGCATGATGTTTTGTCCCTTAGTGGCTATCACCATAAAATTCTCTAAAACTTAGTGCTTCCTCACATAATTATCTATTGTCTTAAGAAAAATGAAGCAACTGACTTCCAGAAGAGAGCAAGATAGAAGGGATGAACCTATGTAAGGAAGGTTGATCTTGACTAAAACATGGAATAAAATTCAGGGTTTAACTTCCCCATTGTTTCATAGTTCTTTGACTTTTTTCAGTCATCGGTGTGAGAAGGCTAATTGGGAGAAACTGCTTGGGAAGTTAGCATTCACCAATTTTTACAAACAGGGCAACTAAGAAATTGCAAAAGTGCATTTGATTTTAAAAACAAGCAAGCATACAACAAGAACCCCCAAAACAAAATCAACAAATACACAGACATCTAATTCAACAAATTCTGAAAGAGGCTGAAGTTATTTCTTTTTCCCCCTGAAAGATTAGCTTATGTTTTTTAAGGACAAGGTTCTCTGAAATACAACAAAAACTTTTAAGAACCACAATGAGTTCATCAGACAGGGTCATTCAGTCCTCTACAGTATATAGGAGATATTAATTTTATAATGGTAAGATGCCAAAAATATGTGAGCATATGTTTCCTCTGGTGCTTTAGTTTTCTTTCAGACTTTCCACTACGTATTCAATAAAGTTATTGGTCTAGAGATACTGAATGGAATTTAATGCATGAAGTTGTGATACAGAGAGGAGACAAAAAGGCAGTTTAAAGACTTGTATCTTTCAAATGGAAAAAAACAAATAGTAATAAACTATGAAGATATGAAGATACATGTAGGCAAAAAGAAGAATGAGCATGGCTGTATGAAATGAGAAAGATAATCTAGGTATAATTCCAAGATAAAATTGAACAGTGTTCGCACAGGATAAAAGCACTGTGGCTAATGTTAAGGGGGGAAAACTGACCTACTGGTGAAATAGAAGGAAAAGAATTCTGTGTGCCCAAAATATATTAAAGGGACAGCATCCTGTCAGGATTTTGAAAGAGATGATACTTGAATACTCAGGTTTCTGAGCTTGATAATATGAGTTACTTAGGAATATTTTCTTGCAGAAACAACTATATATGTAAATGCACACAGATAAACATTCTACCTATCCAAGTGCTTTAAGAATGGCAAAGTATATTGTTGTAACATGGCATATTTCTTTAAATTGACTGATTTTTGAGATGAAATTAGCACAGAGGCATTAATTGTGAATATAGACTTGAGGATAATTATTTGGAGGTACACAAAATTTATTAGTTCATCTTGAAAAGAGTAGCTGATTAGCAAGTAGAAACTTTTTATTCATGCATTCATCGTTTAGAGGAGAAGATTCAAACAGATTCTGCGACATTGTGTTGTAAAGAGGTTCATCAAGGATCACTTTACAGTTGATCATGTTTAATATTTTTGCCTAAAAATAGCTAGGAGCATGTTGGTAGAATGTGCTAATGGCACACAATTGCAAGGGATCAAAAATTAACATAATGTGGATAACTGTGAGGAAAGAAGAAATCTGCTTTGTATGAGTAAACAATTTTTGTTTCTGTAGCTTAATAAATGAAGGCTGAAAGGGAATATCTGATTTTATGTGATGATAGTGAATCAGAAAAATTTGATGGAGGAAGGCATGAGTTCAAATGGAGACAGGTTAGAGGTCTCCCTTGTTATTGTTCATTTGTAAGGATGTTGGAAATTTGAGAACAAAAATAGGGAAGTACCAAAGATATTAACAGAGATTTTCCTTTCTGCTAAAATTATGTTACAATCTTCCCCTGAGGTGGAATAACTGAGTTTCTTGTTGATAAATACCTTGGAGTGGAATAAAATGACTGGTACTTACATACATAGATACACAGACATATGAACATATAGATATGTATATAAATATGGAAGGTTTGTTTTAGAACAATTTGGTTGAAATTTAAAGGAGTTATATAGACATTTTGGTTATTTTCTACAGAAATATGGCAATATAAAAGTATAAAAATATCACTTAAGAAAGAGAAAGAAAGGGTAAGTGTAGATACCAGAAAGATATCACCATCCAAGATATCTCATCAGTGATGAGACTCGATGGTCGCAATTTCAGTGTGCAGTGGTTGAAGTGATGGTCTCTGTCTTGATCCTTCAGGAGAAAGCCCACGAAACACAATGTTCAATGGGTTAGTGTGTGTTCAGGTTCAAGACATGAATGCCCACACACCTCCTTGGAGGGGAGTTTTACACTGCCTGATGCAATACTGTGGATTATGCACGGTCCTCTGGTGGAAAGTCCCAGAAAAGAGTCTGGGTTGTTTTGAGTGTCTTTGATGGTTTATGACATGATGGCTATATGCTCTGCTTAGTTGAGCCAGTTAGGCCTTATAAGAAGGGATGGTATCTTCAGGTTTTACGTGATACCTCCTTAGGGTCATGATAAAAAGCATTATCCCACCTCACAGGATCTGCTTCTTATCAGCCTTTTCTCTTATGGGGCTCAAAAGACAGCTTGTTGCTAAACTAAGGTCTGTTTATTGTGGTTATTCTCTGGTGCTGGGTGCATATTCCCTGTCTTGTGATGATCAGATCTTTTGCCACCATACACCCAAAAACCCTCCTCCTCCTCCCCTTCGATTGTGGGGTGCAATCCTCACATGTGAGTCGTTAATGTGAGTTGTTATGTGAGTTGTTAACTGTAACATTCCAGTCACACTATCACCCCCAACACTCATGTCCCTTCCTGTTGTATTAAGTATTGCATAAGTATTGCCTAGCCCTGCCATTGTTCTTATGATTTAAAATATTGAAATTCAGAAGGGCTCCAAAGTACCTTTAGTTCAATATCAAATCAGAGGTCATGGTAGAATCACTAAATTTGTCAGGTTGGAAAAGACCTTTAAGATCATCAAGTCCAACCATTAACACAGCACAGCCAAGTCCAGCACTAAACCATGTCCTGAAGTGCCATATCTATAAAGATTTTCAATTCCTCCAGGGATGGTGACTCAACCAGTTCTCTGGGAAGCCTGTTCCGGTGTTTGACAACCTTTTTCATGAAGAAAATTTCTTGATATCCAGTCTAAACCTCATTGGGTGCAGCTTGAGGCCATTTCTTCTCATCCAGCCACTTGAGGCATGTCAGAAGAGGCTGACCCTCACCTTGCTACAACCATTTAATGCAGATGTAGACAGCAGTAAAGTTTCACCTGGGCCTTCTTTTCTCCAGGCTGAACAATCCCGTTTCCCTCAGTCACTCCTCATAAGATTTGTCATCCAGATCCTTCTCCAGCTTCCTTACCCTTGTCCTGAGGAGCCCAGAACTGGACACAGCACTCCAGATGTGGCCCCAGCAGGGCTGAGAGGAGTGGGAGGAACACCTGCCCTGGCCGTCTGGCCACAGTCTTTGTGATGCATCCCAGGACACTACTTGTGCCTCTGGTCAAAAGGGCACACTGCTGGCTCAAGTCAGCTTGTCACCCACCAAGAATCCCAGGTCCTTATCTGCAGAGCTGCTCTCTAGTAGGTCAGCCCCCAGCCTGTGCTGCTACTTGGGGTTATTCCTCCCTAGCCACAGTATGTCTTTCAGTGCTTTGTTTGCATGCATTTATATTTTAAAAAAGTAATTAGATCCTTACATAAGTAGCGTCTGTGAATGTACTATTAAGAAAATCCCCGCAAAGCTGTAGAAATAGATGTCTAAATCTTATGGTTAATTAATAATTAATTTATTTACATGTATTAGCTGCAGTTTCAGTAAGTCTCTTAAGATTTTATCTTGGAACCTGCAGTACTTTTCACAGTGAAAAAAATTATCAAAACAAGCAAGAGGGGACCCTGCCTCTAGAACTAGAAAAGGATTTTGTAGCAAGCAAATCTGTCTCCCATTTATTTAATTCCACCATGTGTTTAGAATCATCCATAAGGAGGCCAACAGAGTTTTGCTAATGTAAGTTAGAGCACAAATGGATAGTAGCCAGCTTTTCTATCTGTTAGCACTATGTCTAGAGTGCAGAGGACTGCATAGTGTTTTCTTTCAGTTACAGATTGTCCATGAAGCACTCAGAAATCCAGGATCAGGGAATGATCTCCAGCAGAATCATTTCTAGCACAAAATTGAGTAAATTCACACCCATTTTGATTTTTTTTTACCCCAATTTCTTACTCTTAACAAGCTAGACTTCTTGGTAGAACATGTTCCCCCCTTCTGATTTGCTTTTAGGCTCAAGGAAAGAAAACTTTAGTTTATTATTTTCATAATAACCTTTCAAGTTAGAAAGGGAACTATTGCAGTGATGCAAAACTACAATATATTTTTCTAATTTTAAATAATAAGAAGAAAAAAGATATCATTAATTTGTTTTAATGTTGACCTACTGTAATACCTATATGTATTTTATTTATATGTTTACATTGATACTTATATATAACTTTTTTTCCTTAGTTTTTTTAAACCAAAGATGATGGTGTGAAAATATGTATCAAAAGAAAAAAATAAAGTTTGAATTCCTAAATTGGTATTTTAGATCTTCTCTTACTAATGGCTATACAAAGTTTTATACATTTACATGGAAGCTTCAGAAATCTTTTAGTCTGCCTGCCCTGCTGATGCAGGGCAAAAGTTGCCAAAAATCCCATGCTCTGTCTTGGAATGCAAAATGGGAAGATGGTGCAGATATCCGAGCTGGCTCTACCTTTCATCTGGAAACAGAATAGCCACATTCTTATCATCATTGACATGATCCATTAAAGCAACCTTGGGAGACTGTGAAAAGGCTTATAATAATTATTTGGAATTACAAGTATATTGGATTAGTTCAGTAAAAGCTCATGGACATTCACAGGCATGATCCAAAGTGTTTCCAGATCCATATATATATGCCTAAGTGTACATTCAGTCCTAAACAAAGAGGCCATCAGGTCAGAAAAGTAATACCAGAAGTACATTCAGTTACTGAAGTTCTAACTTAAACCTGTTGCCAATAGAAGGAATTAATGTTTTTCATCAAGTAAAATCTATTTGAAATTTTGTACAAAAAAAAAAAGCTCATTATCTTCCTACTCAATATAAAAAAACAGCAAACTTCAGAGTGTGGGGGAAATCCAGTAGGAAAACAGAACAAATTCTTGGGGTGTGGAGCTGGATAAATCCTAGTTATTTAGAAGAAAAATTGATATTTTAATAGGATAAAAAAAGAGATAATATATTTGGAACAATTAAGGTTTCAGCCTTAAGCCATGGAGGAACTTCCTTAGTTATGAAGAGTAAAATATTACCCACATTGCCCCCTGGGAGTTATTATGTTAATGTTACTAGAAAGTTCTTTGTTTCCCCTGTTGTTATTGGTTTAAATTTGTTGCAGTTATTTGTATATTCCTAATTTTCACTCCTGGTTGGACCCTTCCCTCAGACTCCACCCCTACCTTAGTTTATATAAATTGCTGTAACCCCCTGGCCCTTGCCTTTCTAGTGCACCCCATACCTTGTTCTCATTCTCAGTCATTGTTGTGGTTTGTTATTTTCTCATTATGAATGTGGTTTTGTTTCGGGTCACTAGATTGCGCCCACTCCTCATTTTATCTTGCTGCCTAAGGAACTTGGGCCCTGGAATCATGAGGTAACACCAGTCCCAGGCTGGTACATTAATAGGATAAATAGAAGAGATCCTAAGATATTATAAATGTAAATAATTTATTGTAGCTATATTCTGGAAATGCTTCAAACACTAATCAAAGATTGAGGGTGTATAAATAAAGCAGACGTCTTCCTTGACTGAGTTTTGGTTGCTATCACCCATAGGGAATATCTGATGAAACCATAAAGACGTCACATAATTTGGGTTTTGTGATGTTTTATTAAATTTGTGTAATTCAGAGTCCTTGTGTTAGCATGCAACATTAACAATGGCAACTGGACCAACTACAGTGAACCATTACTATAATGCAGATTTCTTGAAAACTCCTCACAGCAGGGAGTTAGTTTCTGAAAGAATAACAAAGTAGATAATGGAATCAAGATTATGGAAAAGAACAGCATTATATTGTTTTAGAGTTATGCCTTTTAATTTTGGCCTTTTTTTTCCCCCAGCACCTAACTAAATATAGACCGATTTAGCTTGTGACAAACTTCCCTACAGTGGTTATTTTGGTTGATAATGCACCATTTTCTTTTCTAGAGAAAAGTTTCTCATCTATTTGAAGCAAGAACTTTAACATGAAATTCATCTTGCCATAGAAGCTTCCTTTGTATATTTCTGTTTGACTGCTAATTGTGTACACATCTGTGAAATCTATCCATGCTTTACCACAGTTAGTGTACCTCTCTTCTGTCCACCAAAAGTTTTCCTTTTAACTCATCATTTAAGCTTGTGCTTATCTTCCTGATGGCAAACATGCATTCTAGAGAGAATTAGCTGATGTGATTGCCAAGACATTCTCCATGATATTTGAGGTTATGCCAGTCAGGTGAACTCCCAGCTGAATTCAAAAAGGGAAACATCATACCCCATTTTAAAAAGGGTAGAAGGAAGAATTGCCCAAAGAAGTTGTGAATGCCTCATTCCTGGGAATGTTCAAGGCCAGGTGGGACAGGGCTGTGAGCAACCTGGATCAGTGGAAGATGTCCCTTTCCTTGGCAGGGGGTAGGAACTAGGTGATCTTTAAGGTCCCTTCCAACCTTACCCATTCTATGATTCTATTATATGCCTCCCTTTCTGTTGTTTTCAAGGAGTAATTAACTGTCCACATCCAAAGGAAAAATACCACTAAATTGATGTTTTCACTGTAAATTGTCCACATACAGCCAAAAGAGCAGGAGAACACTGTGGAAATTCAGGGGGAATGAGTGGTGAAATTTCAGGGAAGAGCACTCCCACTTCGCTATGATTTACAGTAAAAACTACTCTATTTACCATATCAGAGGAAGTTAGAAGGCTTAGGAATATTTTTGTTTGCTTTCCTGTACAAACCATAATTCATTCTATGCTGACTAATGTACTAAAGAAAAGCATTAAAACCTGTTTGTCTTTGTAGCACTCCAAATTCTTTCAAAAAGTCCAGGATGGTTTTGCAGTTTCTACCAGTGATGTCCACATACTCCTTAATATTGGCAGGGTTGTTGTTTTTTTTCCTTTTCTTTGTTGTTGAAGTGTTTTTGAAGAGCATGTTTTCAATGATATTAACTATCAGAATCTCTACTGAGAGTTTTTGAAAACTCTTGTTTTGAGGAAGGGGTTCTGTTTACTAGTCATCCATTATTGTGTCATTTATATTTTGCTTTTCTAGCTTATATTTCTCAGAAAGGTGATTATTGATTGTGAACAGGAGTTGTCTTCCCTGTCCCCCCATATCATATAGCAATTTTGGTATGTATATATATGTGCATTTAAAAAACAATTAAAATTTATATGCTATGGTTTCTTTCTATATGCATATAGCAAGAGTTAAGGTGGAGGGTTATGCACTTGTATGACATTGTTATCTATAATTGCTTATCTTGGCATCTTGCTTCTCTGCCATGGTTGAACTTGCTGGTTTAACATCCCAAAGGAGAATATTCCCCTGTGTAGCTTGATACCAAATTTGTGTTTGCATAAGATTTTAATTAAGTTACTGCTCAAGTATATGAGCTCTGCATTTTGTAATATAAAAAAATACAACAAAGTATCTGTTTTGAATACTTTGCATAAGAAAAGAAGGTCTGTACTCTGAGTTAATTTCCACAATGTATACAGAGTATGAAACATACTAATATGACCCTTTTGGTCAGTTTGAAAAAACTGCTGTTTTCTTGAGAGTACAATAACCTCAAATACATCTCTAAACCTTTTAAAGGTCTCTTGAAGAATATAGGCATCAAGAAATTGCATTTATATTGCATGTTTAAAATTGTGTGCTACAGAGGCAATTGCAAACTGTTGTTTTGCTTCTAGATTGTAAGAGCAATTTTAGCTTCTTTTATGTATTGAAGCAACTGGAGATGATAACAAACAAAATAGCAATGGTTAACATTCACAGATTTGCACTACCCATCAAGACCTGATCAGAAGAGAGATTGTCATAGCTGTGAGGTCTCCTCTTTGTGAAAAAACGGAACTAGGAGCTTTTGGTAAACTAGGTGAAGAAGATATGCAGCAGAATTGCCTAGGCACAGAATATTCTGTGGAGATAAACTCAATAGCATGAGTTAAGGAAGTCCCCACTTTTGATAATTGTTTATCTAGGAAAATAAGGTTCATCTAGGAAAATAAGGTTCATGAGTATGTATTTTTGCATTAGGCAGTTTATCAGTTTCCCCTATTAGATCAACCCTGCTAGGTGCCAAATATGCCAAATAGCTAGATGCTAATTATGAACAAAGAAGCAGTCATGTGCAGAAAGTTACAATGGACAATGACAGTGGGTGCCTTCTGTGTACACTCTGCCAAGCTAGCAGTGACATTAAGCTGTTACAATAGCAATTGTGAGGTTTGTACTGTAAACTGCCATTAGCCAGAGGTTGGTTTCCTTATCTTTCTATGTATGCAACCTCTGGAGGAATAGCAACCTTAGGAGCTCTAGTAAGCACCTCTGTGAAAAAAAGGCTTGTCAGTCAGTAGCCTACCTGAATGTCTGTTCATGAGCCTGATCCAGAGCATGTGTGTTTGACAGAGACCACCAGCTTCTCCTGCATCCATCTGATTAAAGAATCCAAGGTTCTCCTTCTGTTTTCACTCTTTGATACAGGTAACCATTTGATCTTTTCAAATATTGTCTTTCTCCACTTCATGTACTATTTCAGAGAGAAAGGTAGTTTTAAAAACATTTAAAATGTTATGTTTTAGAATATGTTTGTTGGCAAGCAGGGAGATTTAAAGCCTCCTGGGTATGCTTGGGTGCATAGTTGGAGTGTTGTGTCCATTAGCCTTTAAAACTAGGATTTCTGATATAAGACATTTATTCAAAGAAAATCCTCTTTCTCTTTGGCTTATCAAGAATAAAATATATGGCATTAATAATAA
This sequence comes from Parus major, assembly GCF_001522545.3. Classification (NCBI taxonomy): domain Eukaryota; kingdom Metazoa; phylum Chordata; class Aves; order Passeriformes; family Paridae; genus Parus; species Parus major. Next base: position 21,505,742 of record NC_031768.1, read on the forward strand.
GGTTCTGTAGAAATTCTGTTCCTGGGCCTGTGAATATGGTTATTACTAGCAATAAATAGGGCAAGATAAATTTTGAATTTTTTAAAGAGCAGTTTTCTTGTGAGACTTAGATAAGCCATCTGATTTTTACTGAAGAAAATATAGTAGTTTATTTACTCTTCCTTTTATAATTTTGTATGATTTAGTACAGCTTGTAGCATAAAAGAACTGGGTGTATCCCAGAGTGGCAAACTCTTTGAGCAAAGCTTCATAACTAACCAAATCTTTTATAATAAGTTATAAACCTCATCCCAAAATAGTTGTAGAGAAAAAAATATTAACTGTCTGCTTATCTCCCTTTTTGGTGAAAAAGAAGAAAAAAATTGAGGGTCACTGGAGAAGGCTGAGTGCATGTGGCATTACTATCACGTACTTTACTAGCACAACATAACAGAAAACATAAAAAGCTGCAGAATTTTCATCTTTTGGGCAGGGGGAAGGGAGGAAATTGAAGCTGTAGAACAAATATCTTCAAAAAGCATGAAGACTGGGACTGAGGTTTCAGAATAGGAATGAACTTTCAGAAGATGGCTTGTATGCAGACTTCCCTTTGGTAGGATTTACAGATGAGCACTGAATAGGAAGGCAAAATCAATCCGATTCCCAAAGAAAGCCCTACATAAAAATTACCATTTGTTCCAAAATGAAAAGGGAGAGGTTGCAGGGGAGGGGTGAAGAGGGAAGCACTGTGCTATTCCCATCAATATCTCAAAAATAGGCTTTTACTCTTGATTGTACCTCATGTTGGTGTGAATAAAGAAAGGAAAAAATCATCAAGGCAAAGATTTCAAGAAACAATCTACATCATTCAGCCTTCCTGTGACTAGGAACATGGGCAGAATATTAAGAAGAAAAATGCTGTCATTAATAAGCTACGAGGAAGTACATGCATACAGAGTACTTCTATATTCACTGTCCAAACAGGTGGGTGTAAAGGCTCAAGTTGCAATAATAAGGACCAAAGGATCTGCCCATAGATGTTGCTCAGGAAACACGGTACTGAACGGAGGAGGAAGGAGAAGGGCATGGGAAGAGTGGTGGGGGTGATAGCATCAGTTTTCGAAGCTGTTACAGATAAATCAGCACGTTGAAAACATACCTGCTAATAACAGACTGAAATGCCCTGTTGGATCTGTGATGTCTCTAAGCTAATTGTTATGAAAAATCACGTGAATTTTGAGCCTGGAAGAATGCATATGGTGAAATGGGATAAATCATGCCACAGCAAGCCACAAAAATCTTCTACTGTGAGCACACTTGGAGTTTTTTAACTTGAATACAAACTTCATTTGGTTCCTGTGTCTGACTCTAGACACTAAGGAAAAATTGTCTTAAGAAGGAAAAAACAGAAGAGCTTTTGGGCATAATTTGTTTGGAAGTACTTGGTTTGACAGCCTTAAGAACAGGAGCTATTTTGTAGCCACATAAACACCTCAGCAAAGCATACAGTAGCATGCCCTGAGAGGAAGAAGATGCAGTTGCCTTCTTTTTCTTCCTGATTATTCACATACCAAGGCAAATCACATTTTTAACAACATAGTCAACTTGAGAAAGATTTTGAAGATGTTTTTGTGATGACTTCTCAGAAACCTGTTCTTTTTTACTTTCTGAAGGAATAAACTATTGTTAAGCAACCTGGGCACTTTAGATTTTGGAATAAAAATTATGCAATCTTAAATGTGTTCCCTCTCTGTATTAGAAAAGGGATAGCTTTTTCCCCAGGGGAAACTTTTCATTTGCTTGCAATTACACTTATACTTGTTTATGTTGCATATTTTAAATGTTCATTCTGAAACCTGTATCGACATGAAAATCATTCTGGATTCATTGAAGAGACACTAGTAATCCCACACTGCTGTGAATACTGCTATATCTGGCAGAAAAATTACAATTTTCAAGATATACCTAACATAAGACTTTTTAAAGTAATAAATTTCTATTGTATCTTCTGGCAGAGAAGATCAGCCCTATTGTTAAAGGAAAATGTGGTATATTTCTTAGGTTTCTTCAATAGAGGCATTGATCTAGATTTAAGAGTTTGTAAGCACTAAGTTTGCTCTGTTGTGGTATATCACTTAATTTTCTTTGCACTCTTTTATTTCAGTTCTCATAAGAGAAAATTTTTCTAAGAAGAGCTGCCTTGGTAAGGCTTTCTGCTGATATTGATACTTTTAATAGCCTAAAAGGTGCTTTGCTTGCATTGACACATCTCATGACAGCTCAGGAACTTGGCTTGCTTTTTGCTGCTTTCAACAGAAGTCTTTCTCCAAACTGTCTCTTCTGTTTTCTTACATTTCTTACAATAATGTGAATTAATTAATTAGTTTATTCATCTATTTAAATATCTACTAAAACATTTAAATATCTACTATCTACATGCAGGACAAGTCTAGTACTTTTGTGTTTGTACTATTGAGTGCAGAGGAAGGCAAAAGAAGCATTTGTTGTGGAAAGCAAAAAGTTTGGCCATTGAAGCAGATCTGTCTGTTTCACACTTCTTTCATGAGCCCTGCTCAAATGAAGAGAAATCGATCCAAAAAGCCATTAATAATCATTCTCTTGGCTTTACTGCATCCCAGCCAAGATGGTGAGGAAAGACATGCAGGGTAAGTAACTCAGAGTTGTTTAGAGGTATATAGAGATACTGTGGTAGGGGCTTAATATTATTTTATGCAGTTGTTGGTGAATAAAAATCTCATGGGAAATATTTTATTTCTCTTTGTAATGGAGAAGAAAATCAGATTTTGTGGCTGCTAAAAAGGAAGTTTAGATAGACACTTTATACTGAAAGGAGGCAGAAAGTGTATGCATGAAACAATGTTTTGTATGGACATATTTTTAAGCTTCAATTTTTCAGCTTAAGGAAGAACAGGAAGGAAAAACAGTGTGGTCAGTAGTATTCATGTCATTCATTTAACACATTTAGGCAATAATCTTTACTTGAGACCAAGGAAGAAGTAGCATAAATTAAAAATATATCGATTTCCTCTGGCCCTACTATACTGACATCTGATATGCCTGTTTAAATAACCTCTTACATATGTACCTATTGTACCTATTACATATGTTGTACAGAAATTCAATAATGAAATTTTTGTGATCAGATAAGGTTTAGCACACCTTATGATGAAATAAATTGTGCATTAGTGCATATTAATCTTACACATCACATAATGACTTTCAAACATATTAAGATATTAACATATTATGAATTGAAGACTTCAATGAGATTTACCTGTCAGATAGAGTTTTCTGAATTTGCTTTATCATGGCATGGACTGGCTCTACAAACAGTATAGAAAATCCTGCCTAGATACCATTGGGTTGTTTCTGGATTTTATTTTCTCCTAACAGTCTCTGAATAGGAAACATGACTCTATAGTAAAACAAAGTACTTTAAGAATGTCAGAGCATCCATTGCCACTAGAGACTCTTAATTTTAGGGTCCATCTCTGGATTGTAGGGAAACTTTGGAATCAAGAATTATTTTAGTAATAAAAATATACTCCTGATCTTCTTTATTATCTCAGGACTATGATGTGAACTAGAAGAGGCTCTTTAAAGTCTTACTTCATATTCATTTAGATGAGGAACCTTATGGTCTCAAAAGGGAGATTGAGGTAGTTCATTTCACTAACCATAGGCTATGTAGAAAGACCAAGTGCTGCAAACTTAGAAGGAATTAGGAAAGGAAGAAGAATGCATATCAGAGATAATTTCTGCTGTATGTATTTGGAAAATATCTTCGTGGACATAACTGAAGTTTATCCAGTAATTTGTCTCTGCTGCTGCTAAGAGTAGCAAAGTGATACTAAAAAGAAGGGAACATCAAAATTTTCCTTCATTTTTATTTCAAAGAGTCATTATACAGTCCTTGGTAAGGTGTAACAGAAAAGACTGTCTTGTTTCTTAATGCTGCCAATAGCAAATAAAAATAGTCTGTGATATTTGTCATTATCCTTGTACAACGAAAAGCAAGCGAAACTATTGAGCATGTAAAAATTAAACATAATTTTATCACAAACTTTTTGAAAGAAGGAAGAATGAGTGGTGAATGGATTCATCCAGAAAGCCTGTCACTTAGACCACAACAAAGAAACCTGTGCTTCCCAAAACAACCAAACACAAATGGACACATCTTTTATTTTGCTATTCCTGAAATTGCTGTCCACAAGGCACTGAGGTGACTTCTGCTCTTAGCCGTGATCATGGCATCAAAAAGTGTCATTGTGAGAAATTGGAAAAGCACACAAATTCCATCAATGACTGAGTGGACACACACAATACAGAATGTGCTTGTTACAGAAAAAAAGTTTGACACATTATTTGTAAGATAAATGCAACCACAAGTCTGCCACCTGGTACCCTGCTTTTTAGTTTTATCTTTGTTTTTCTTTTTTGTCATCTCTTCAGATGCTGTATAGCTTCTAGTCATATAAATTTGAACAGCTCTAAACACTGAAAGGCATATATATATCCATAAATACATCTTTAAATGTATCTATAAATACAGTTGTACATAAGCTAACACACATGAAGAAGTGAGCTCTAAGTGTGCTGCTAAGACAATGGCTTGTGGGCTGCACTAGGGCTGTCTAGCACTCCTGTTCATTTATTGTTGGAGAGTGTGCTGCAACAACAACTTCATTTACAAAGAGTAACATATCAGGGACAGATGGTGCTACTGATAGTAGTTGCCAGATATTTCATTTACAACATTAAGCCAGAGTATATATTGTTCGTGAATTTCAGGGAAATGGGTTTAGAACCACCTAAGAAAACCCAAGGGCTTGGAAATGACATTTTTAAAGTACACATTATGCTAATATTTGTCTTTTATTTCTGCTGTACGACCAGAACATTTTTAGGTGTTACCTTCTTCCTGTCATCATTCATGTATTGAACATTCACTCCAAAATGATAAATATCCTTGCAGTACTGGACTTTAATGACAATTACCTAAGTCAGATGTTAATTTTTTTAGACTGGATTGTAAAATATTTTCTGAAGTCTTTCTGAAGACTGAGGGTGTAACAAAATGTTTGAAGCAATCAAATCTCTATTAGAAATAGTTTTCACTTCATCTCTGCATCTTATGGTCTTGACACTATTTCGTTCTGTAACCTTGACAGAAGCATAAGTATCTTTTTTTACTAGTAGTGCATCTGAGGTGTCAGTACATTAAAAAACATGTACATCTCAGAAAAGTGCTAGATGAAGGCACTTGTCACTCACTCACAGCTGAAAGGTTTTCTGTAGATAAAAGCAGTGCTTAAGTAGCATTGCTAGAACCCTCTAGTCACATAAAATACAGGAGAAGTAAATACTGAGGTCTACTTTCTCTGCTGCCATTGCTCTAGTTACTAGTAAAAAAAATGATTACAGCATGCTCAAAGTGTTCAAAACATTTTTTCAGTTTATGAAAATATGTTTTCCAGTGTATGGGAAGTCCTTAAAGAAAGCATTAGTGTATTAAGTGAATGATCTTTATCTGCCTGATTGTACAGAACTGTATTGCATGGAAATTGTAGAGGAGAATAACACAGCACATAAATGAGACAGATCTGGGTCTTCAGTCAGATTTGCAGGACATCACAAGTATGACATATATGGTATGGAAAATAGATTAACACAACATTGTCACTATAGTCACTGTACTCAGCTTCTAGATGGAGGATCAATTGAACAGAGTTTGATATTATTTGATACGTTTAGTAGAATGAGATGAATAGAAATACTTACCAAGGGAAGCACTATTCACTGAGTGCATTGTATCATATCCTTTGCATTTTGATTCTGAATATCCTGCCTGTAATAACTTCAAATATCATCTTCATGGTCCTATTCAATTTATTCCTGCTTTCTATTGTTCTACACGCTTGGGAGGGTTGTGAAATTCCCTTGTGGACAAGATACAGTTTAACTTGTTATAATTCTGATAGAGCAGAAGGATGCCCTTGGAGGGGCTTCTCCAAGGAATTTTCCTATCTTGTTAACACTGATTTTGGAGAAACATTATTCTGTCTAAAGAGAAGGAAAGATTTTGACTGACTTGGCTGATATTTTATTTCCAAATTGATCCATTCAAGAGAATATGATTACTAAAGATTCTTTTGAGAGTCAAATACCATTCATTGTAGATTACAGCATGGGAATTTGGCCTATGGCCTTAATATTTCTCCCTTTTGATGGAAGGGAGGGAAAGGCCATAAAAATGGCAAACCTGATCACACCAACAGTGATATTTCTCATAGGGAATACTTTCCACATATAATAACATCTAAATGGTGAAATTAAGAATTTCACTTTAACCTACCTGCATGTCAGGCATTTGACTTGGATATGATGTTGTTTGTCATATTTTGATGTATATGACTTACTGTTCCTTAAATAGATACGTAGTCTGCCTTCAAGGCTGTATTTAACTCACATCAGGTGATTCCAAAAGCAATGAAACAAAAACTACCAGAAAAAACGCAGAAACCTGATCTGCTGCTCTGTTGTTTGGATGAGTTTATTTGGTTTTGTTTTGTTTTGTTTTTTGGGGGGTTTTTTTGTTTGTTTTGTGTTTCTTTTTAATAATCGTACACTATTTTTTTTTCTCTTGTTGATTGTATGAGAGAGCTATTTCTTCCACAGAAAAGCAGGGAAAGCTGAAACACACTGTGGGAGAAGGGAGTGCTAGCCATCACTCTTATCACTCAGTTGCTCTGTGACCTGAGGAACCCCCGTTCTGTACCTTTAATCTGCTGAATGAAAACCCTTTAACAGCGGATGACAGCTGTTGTGCGCTTCATGCTTGCACTTAAACAGCGAGAAACGCCACACTTCCACTGTGGCTGCATGATCTGGTTATGGGCTTATTAAACAAAAACTAACAAAGTGAAACAAAACAAAAAATGTTCAAAAAGCCTCTGAATGAACTGGCAAGAACTGATTATATTATAAAACAGAAGTTTTCATGGAAACGAAATTTAACTAAACTGGGAACTTCCATCAGAAGATTAAGTGATCCCTGAAAAGATAAAACTGGAATTAATCTGGGGTGAGCTAGTCAGATGGTTAGGCAGTAGCTTATTACAGTTGTCAAATGACCAGAGATCAACATGTTGTGATGTCTCCCTGGGAAATAGAGCAGAACATGCAGCTTTGGAAGTAACAATTTATTCCTAAATTTGTTGATATTTCCGTTTAAATAACTGGTTTTGAAATGCCATAATGGTTTCAGGACAGATGTAACTTTTCATTCCCCCCATGTTTCATGTACATAAATACAACTCAGCATGCCAGCTCAAATAGAAGTTCATTTTTCAGTAATACCGATTTATTCATAACACAAGTTTCTGGAGACACTTACACTGAAAGTCTGCAAAATTTTGGATATTGCCCATTAGTAAGCAAAGAGACTTGACTGTTGAAGTTTCTGGACCTTTTCCATTATCTATTTTTTTACAGAAGTGTCAAATATCTGTCTAACAAATCTTAGTAGATCTAAACAAGGAAAGCACAGGCACCTGGGACAGAATAGGTCACCACCATCCTTTTAAGTGTGCAACTACCATTCTCAACCTTTTAATCTATGATTAGTCATCTAATTGTGTGTCCAAATTTAGTTGGTGCACTTTGCATGCATAATTAATTGATTTCCTGAAGATCTCTCCTAATTTTTAATTACTGCTGAAGCTAGCGTTAAATATGGAATGAGCCAGTCTGCGCACCAATTTCCTTAGAAACTGGATGCAGACAGCTTGTGACAGGCATGAGTATTCGTGGAATACAGAAACTGGCTGCTGTCTAGGCTGGGATATGTGAACTTGACCACAGGTTCAGGTTAATTCACTTACTGTCTGATTGAAGCTAAGTCATTCTGTTTTAATTGGTAACAGAGGCGTTGCTGAAATACTGGCATGGAAGAAAACTTATTACACTTTAAGGAACTCCTCTGAAGTTCTTGCCATTTACACCCATAATTATATAAAAATGTAAAAGCATAATACCAAGTGATAGAAACCCTTATCCAACCTGATTTTTGGTGCTGAAATCAGAAACTGTATGACAGTCTATCTGCCTTACTGTGGTATATATTTCCATACCTTGTTAATCAGATTAAAATCTCTGCATGCAACAGCTATCAGAGTAACAATACCACTGAGACAAACAGGAGATTTGCCCAAGTAAGGACTTAGGGATATGGCCTACATCTTCTCTTAATGCATACTTTTTTGCAAATATGAAGAATTTTTTCTTTAGGTGTACATTCTAAACCTCCACAGTTCAGTTACCACACACTGAAAACAGTACTAACACTAAACTAATGCTCTTGGTAAAAGAACATTTCATTTTGCTAACAAAAAGGTCACAAATTTGTTTAATATGTTCCTATTAGCAACACCATATTTCATTCCCCTTTCTTCATCATCTAACAACAAATGGCTTTAGTAATAGCTTTGCTGCTGTGTTCCAATTTTCATCTTAAGTCTGTTTTGCTTCTATAGAGCAAATCTTTCCAAACCAAAAATTGAGGTCCCAGTTTGTTTTTTTTTTCTTTTGTTCTTTCTTGCCTCATTAAGTTAAACTCTTAGTGAGTAAATTACCTTGAATATACTCCACTAGCCTTTTCCAAAGCAAAAGGGTCATGTTGGTCAAACAGGAAAACACAGGAGATATATTTTACTTATATATTTAATTGTAATTAAATTAACTATTAAATAATAGTATTATTTGTAATTAAATTAATATTTACTTGTATATTTACTATTTTTGTAACATCCCAAAGCACTTCAAGAGGTTGAACTGCATTAAACCTCTTGGATTTTAAAGGATTCATGTTCAAATTCCAAGGAAGAAAAACATGGAACAGGAGCAAGTAGACCCATCATCTACAGGAGAGCTGTAGGTAAGGCTTAATACATGTGATTACCAAGTGATTTATGTATATTCTATATTCCCAAGACTGTACTGGGACTTTTCTGTTAGGCATTTTCTCACTCTAATAAAACATCCATTTTATTTTATTGCCACTGTGGTGACAGATGTTATCAGTAGGGTCATAAAGGGGCTAGAAAAATTTGTGTGCAACAGATCACTAAACAGACATGAAAAGGACCAACCCACAGTGACCTATCTAGATTGACAATTACAACAGATAGAAATTTTGGGTAAGTAAAAAGCCAGTGAAACACAGGAAATGACCAAGGTCATATGTTTAAATGGGGTTTCCTCTTGCTACTGTCAGACATAAATATTTGGCCACAGAGATTATTGGGATGCCCTAGTAAGGCATTTCCTGATTTTATGTATACCTTCTTTCTGTTAATATGCCCAACATAAATTCTTCTGTCTTAAGTAAGAAAATCTGATCTAGTTATTACATAAGGTATTAAAGGAATTTTCTTTAATTCTCCTTTCATGAATGCACTACATATTCTTGTCACTTAAGCTTATCAAATATTCATACTTTGATTTTTTTTAAAGAAACTGAAAGTTGTTCAAACAAAAAGTTCTGTAAAGACTGCAGGTTTTGTTTTGTTTTTATACTACATCAGGTCTTTGACTGAAAAAAAATTAACAGCTTTAAACTGAAAAATCATCCTGTTTTTTTAGATTAATGCAGCATCTTGATGCAAAATTCTTTTTTTTTTTCATAGAGATGTAGCCAGGGAATATTTCCTTCTACTCATCTCTTGTGCTGATATACACTCCTTTCACTGAACACCTCATTGTACACTCTTCTGTCTTTAAAGAAAGTTATATCTGTTCACATTTAATTATATTCTTGCAATAGAAGCCAAACTTTGAAAGTAATTGGAAGTTCCTCTGAGGCACTTTTGACTTCTTCAAACAATAAAATCTCCTTTGTTTTCCCATGGAGCTTCAAAACTTCACCCACAAACATTAATTCACTCGTCAGTAATTCAGCACTTACTGAGGTGCACACTATTACACCTTTCCTGTGTTTTGCTGATTATTTATTGTATTCAGCTACCATATTTATGCATTCATTTATAATTTAGGAGGACACACACGTAGGGTATTATGTGTCCTCATAACTCTATTGATGAAATACATACCACATAAAAAAGGAGTATCTTGTACTGACAATCATCAGTCTTGCATTACAGCCAAGAATATTTACTATGTTATTAAGACCTACAGTGCAATTCTAACTGACATAAGACTGTTAACATATCTAGAGGATATAATATTAGTGACTTCATCTGCAGGGTGTGAAAGTTTTTCCACATGTATAGTAGATACAGCTAAAATAATTTCATCATTGGCATTGAATATTTGTTTTTAGCTCTGTAAGAATAGGGACTTCTCCAGGTGTTTCATACAACACTGAGATTTTGTGCTACAGACAATAAAGTTTATCTTGCTATCTTGTCTAACCTACTCTCTTAAATTCCAGACAAATTCTAGTGTCATTTTTCACATTAAATACATTACACACTCAATATCGTGTGGAATTTAAGTTGATGGGTTTATTTAGGTTTCCACTTAGTGTAATTATGAGATTTGGGATGTCTCTGCGATGACCAAGAAAGAGATACTGCACCATACTTGTGCATAGCTATCATTGCTCCAATTTTCATGTACTTAACCCTTGTTCTGATCTTGCAGAGAATCCTTCCGGACTGAGGCCATGTCTGACTGATGTCTCACCACGCGCTGTAAAAGTATGGAAATGTGATCTCTTTTAAGAGGCTTTTAGAGATTTAACAGTATTTTTAGTTAAAGTTTTCTTTGTAGTGTCTTCTAATTTCTCTTTCTAGCATATAAATTCATTAGTGTAACATTGTGAAATTGTTACTGAAGGAAAGTTTCAGAAACTAATTGCTAGATTTTCTTAACAGCTGCTGCTGGTTACACAACTCTGCTTCTGCTAAATTAGGAGAAGATTATATGTCCTGCTAATAATGCATCTCCAACCAGCTCTTTCCACATAGATTGGACCACCAGTCCCACACTCTGGTTCTGACAGGGTAAAGCATGAGGAGAAATTTAGTTGGGTACATTCCATGTCTTACAGGGTTCTACAATTTATTTCAAAGATTTCTGAAGTCATTCTCAGAAATCCTTCTAAAAAGTTTCTGAAACCAGTTTAGTTATCCCCCTCACTTAAACCTATCCATCAACAGAGGTTCCATGTCCTCATGAAGAAATGCTGTATTGTACACCTGGGGTGACAAGTTTTTGAATCCCTGAAATTTCATACTGGGTATAAAATATAATTTCAGAATGAAGAATAATAGACATCATGCAGCCAATTAGTATTCAAAATAAAAATAAAATTAAAAGCTCAAAGAAAACTACTGCCCTTGCTATAGTTACACTTTGTGATCAATGGCAAACGTATACCCACTGTTTGGGGTGAAATAATTGTAACTCTTAGAGACTCGCTCTTTTCAGACAATAAACATTAATTGTTTTTTTTTGTCTGGTTGACTTTCTGCATTCATTTCTTCCCCTTACAGAGTAATCAAATTAATTGACACAGACACAACACTAAGATTAAGAATAGTTAGATTATCTTACATTCAAAAATTGAAACAAAATTGGTGCAATTCTGCGTTTGTTTATATGCCCAAACACTCTTGCATATTTATAATATGTTCATAATTGCTTTTAAATACATGACAATATCTCACATAGAAACTATTCAAAATATTATTTTCCTTTGAATTTCCTAACATAATATGAATAAAAATATTAGATCTTTTCTTCATATGGGAAAGAACAATAAGAACAGCGACCATGAGTGTCCATCATTTACTGATATGTAAAATATATAAACAAGTATGTGTGTATGTTTATATAAATGCATATTTGTCCACATTACTGATTGTACAACCCAGTAATGGAACATCTTTAAGGGCAGAATCTGCTTGTTCTTAAGATAGCATCCTAAGGACCTCATATTTGATCTGGGAGCTCTTTACCCTGATGCAATATAACTAGGTTCAGTTTTTTCCAAATAATTTCCTTTACTTTTCACACTATTCTATTCATTATTTTGAGGGCCAGGCAATATCAAGCCAGCCTATGTTTAACCAATGTGACCAAGAGAGAATTATTTGCTCTAAAGACCTAGCCTATAATGCAATGACTCACAAACTTAGTATTTATTTCAGGGGTATAACCTTAAAGAAATCATTTGACTTCAAAAAGATGTTTCTGTGTAAACTCATGTGTCATGGTGATGGAGTCACACCGACTCAAGGCTGCTGGCAAATTTAGGTTGATATTTTTGAACTAGGAATCAGAAACAAGCTATGAATTCTCTAGCCCATTTGGCTAATTGAAAAGTCAGCATTTTATCTTCTGATACAGCTGTAAAACAGAGAGAATAGAAACTGTCTTGTGTTTGCTTTTAATTTCTGCACATTCTAAACATTAGCAATGTCCTGTACACTCTGTGTAATTGGGAAGTATTGCAGTAAATGAGATTCCTTCATCACTGAAAAACATCTATATTTGTCAAACAATTTTTGAAAGCTTCTAAGTGTTATGAATAGAAATGTAAGTATTTCAGAGGATTTTATTTTTAATGTAGTGTAAATATTTCATCACATACACTCAGTTGTATATTCTGAATGATTGTGCTCAAAGAGTGTAACATTATAACTTTGTAAAGAAATATAACACATCACTCTGATAATGATTAGGCAACAAAAATGGAATTTTATTTTTTCTCACTGTTTTAGTGACATGCACTGTGCTTTTATCTGAAATGCTGGGGTATTAGAAAGATTGAAGTTCTCAATATCTACTCATCTAAAAAGGTCATTCATATTTGCTTCAAGCTTGAGATTCGATGATGAAATATATTTATTGGTTAAATCTGGACTCCAGGAGCACTAAGAGAAGGACATCACAAAATTTCCCATGGGTATATCTTGGCAATGAAAGCCTGCAATATCACAAATATATGTGGAATATAGTAACAGTCATGAATGTTTCTCTATAACTTCCTTAATTTTAAGTATGATGGCCATTTAGTAGACACCCATTGCCAAAATTAAAGAAAGGGGAAAAAAAAAGTACCATAGTTTGTTGCTACTGAAGAAGTCAGAGAAAAACAGTACTTTATAATTTTAGTTATTCAGTTTGTGACAGTAATTAGCCACAGCAGTATCTACTGAATGGATCTGACCAATCTTCTTTTTGTTTTCCTTTTTCAATCTTCTTTCTCAGCTTTTGGAAACTTCTGAGAAAGGAAGAAAGTACAACTGAAAATTAAAAGACTAAACTTGCTTTGCCTGAGCAATAATTATTCAATTATCTTTGATCAGGTGAAATGAAAGACCTATTGATTTGGGTACATATTTATTTTCAGTATCACCAAATCCCTATCATAAATATTAGTTGATCAACACTGCTTTTAATTTTTATAAAATGAGTGATTCCCATATTGAAAGCTTTTTCAAAGGGTTTGAAATATGCTGCTGAAAAATAATTTATTATATCCAGAATGAATGATAGTGTATCACAGATACTAATTTGTATATTCTTGTCCTTTCTTTTCTTTTTTTTTTTTTTTTTGAGTACACAGAACTATTGTATTCTTGACAGCCATAACAAAAGAACAAGTGACAATATTTGAAGTTATTTTACATTACTTAGGAGGAAGAAAGCCTTCTTTCTCTGTCCATGTTCACAGGCCCACCAAAGCATGCACAGTTAAATGATCGAACATTCCAGTCATACTTAGGGAACAATTTAATGTGTGCTAAAGTCAAGGGGAATCTTTCCACTACTCTTTGTATTAGCTTGTTGGATCATAGAGTTTTTAGGATAGAGATTGGTATAGACCCTTTTCATTAGGCTTAGACCATGCAAAGCAAATTGGATCTCAATTTTGACTACTTGCTATAGATACTTTTATCATAGAAAATAATAGCAGGTTTTCAATCCAATGTGTGGCTTATGTGAGGAAAAATAAAATAAATAACAGTCCCTTAAAATATTTCCATTTTTTTCTTCCTCTTTTAAGTGCTAGATGAAATGCCAATCTGTTTTTCATTAACTTGCCCTTGACACTGACTTTAATAATGCCAATATCAGTTTAACAGATAACTCTACATGATTTTGTAGGATACTATGACATTCTTGCTTCTTTGCTAGTATGATTCCCATTGGTTATTTTCTAACAAAGGTTTGAATGAAACCCAGTAGAAGGGCTGTTCAAATAAAAGTATTTTGCAATGCTTCAAATGTATAATTAAGCCATAGGATTCTTGTAGACTGGAGTTTGTTTACTGGCTAGTACTGAATGTTTACTGTAAGATGTATTAGTTTGGTTTGGTTTTTTTTCTTTTTTTCCCCCCATTCTCTAAGGAAGTATAACCTAACAGAAGAATATGCCTTTTGTCTGGAAGTCTGAATATTTTTAGGTCAATTGATTCACATATATTGCTTACTGTGTGTTATTAGGTTAGTCAGCTACTGACAAATGTAGCACAGATTCTAAATAAGATTATTTTTATATCACTATTTACAAATCTGAGTTCTCAGCTGGGATTAGAGCGATTAGAAAGCACAAACCATTAAAAAAAATCATGAAGATGTGTTAGCTTGTGGCAAACCAGCAAATCTGTTATCATCTTCAGTAATTTTGTCTGTGCTTAGAACAGAAAAGTTGCCTATGGCTGAAATTACTCAGTAGAGGCAAACAGTAGACACACATGGCACGTCCATACCATGCACAATGTTCAACGTGCAAATTAGATTTTGAGTGCTGGCTGGATCTGGCTGGCCTCTAGCACAACCTTCGGGTTTATGTCATCTGCACTGACAGACACAAATGCCCAAGGAGCCGCCCTGCCAGAAAGGAATACTCTGTCCACTGCTCAAGCCCCTTCCACCTCTGACATCCTTACAATGTCTGGCATTGGCAAAAAGTCAATGATTGCTTGCATTGAGATACTCCTGCCTGAAGATATCCTTCAATGCCCTTACATTGCCAGAATGAAGCAAGCTGTATTTGTGAGGGGCAAAGCCTGGAATGATTCAAAACATTTTTGTGATAAGAATGTAATGTTCCTGCAGCAAACTGAGTCAAATCCGAAGGGATCTATAAATAGGAGATATTTGCCTTATTCAGTCACAGCCCAATGTATATAGGTAAACTGTTGTAAACTTTTGTTAAAAAAAACCAACAAAACAAAACAAAAACTTTCCACTTATAACAAAGATTGCTAGCCTGGGTTAACAGAATAATAGTAAACTAAAAACTGAGGAGCAGATGTGCTACCCATTCTGTTGACCTTGCTATGCTATGGTAGCACCTCACAGAGTGGCAGAACCTGTAATAACCTCCTGAACAAGCAGATCTTGTAAGACAGAACACTTAGAAATGACCTTTGGAATATACCTTAAGAGCTGCTAGCATTGCTCGAATGTATCAGCTCCCATCTGAAAACCTGATTCCTCCAAATCAAATTTGCAAGTGAACATATTTTAAAAAAATCTTTCTGTGACTTTATCAAGTCACACATCACTTCATGTAACTCAGGTCTTCAACTTGATTTTTTCTTTTTTTTAATTATTCCTACAAATGCTTAAAACCACAGTATGCTGACTTAAGTCTCCACATTAAGTTCCTACTAACAAAGTAATCCACCAAGAGCTAGTTCATGTCTCTCTTTGTAGTTCCCTCAAAGTATTTGATGATAATTCCAATTTCTAACACACAGAATCAATACAGAATTACCATATTCAGTATTCTCCCAAACTGCAAATGCCAATCCATGTTGAGTGTGGTAACTGTGTTACCAGCAGTAACAGTGTCAATGCTAGCTGTTGTTTTATATCTCAAGGAAACCAAGTTTAAGAAATTATTTATGTAAGTAATCATCTCTATATATATTGCTATCCAAAAGAGCAGAACAACTTTTTTACAATTTTGAACCAATTGTTCAAAATGTGTAGGAAGACTCATGTACACTCTGACAGCATTTGCCACAGCACAGCATTTCTTTCCCATTTTGCTAGCTTAACTAACTTAGTTGAAGTGAAGAGGAAAACTTAATTTTTTTCCACCTGTGGTCCTGGTAAATGAACTTTTAAAGATGCAAAATGTTTTGTTAGTTTTGTTAGGTATGAAAAAATATGACAGAAATCCACCCACTTCTTTGAGGTCTCTTGATTCCACTGAGTGATCAAGAGCTGCTAAGAGACCGCTGCTTTGTCCCTCCAACAGATATTGGGTTGGCCAAGAACCAGAGCTTGTGAACATGAGGCTCTCCTAGCTGTCCACAAAGGGCCACACCTACTCAGTCTTCCTGGTCAGGTGGCCTGTAGCAGACTCCTCCTGTAATGCCACCTGCCCCTGCCCTTCCTTTCAACCTGACCCATGAGGTCTCAGTCATCCCCAGCCTCATCCATCCCCAGGCACAGCCCCATGAACTCCAAGTGGTCACTGACAGAGAGGAATTCTCCTTGTCTTCCCTTCCAGTCCTTTCTAAAGAGCCTGTATTCTTCCACTCCAGCACTTCAGTCATAGGAGCTATCCCACAGCGTTTCCATAATGCTGATAAGACTGAAGGTGTG
This sequence comes from Parus major, assembly GCF_001522545.3. Taxonomy (NCBI): domain Eukaryota; kingdom Metazoa; phylum Chordata; class Aves; order Passeriformes; family Paridae; genus Parus; species Parus major. The sequence continues at coordinate 21,522,335 of NC_031768.1, forward strand.
GGCACATCTCTAACTCTCCTATTTTATTCTCCAAGGCTGTTTATGTGTACATAGAGGCATTTAAGGTGGGCTTCCAGTGAACCTGACTTACTGGCTGGAGTGGCTGGAATTCCTTTGTGCTGCTATGTACGACAAAGAAACCAGTCAACCTCCACTTTCCATTACTAGGCATGAATTTAACTCAGCTTTAAGTCAAAGTGAGCAACAGAGCCATGAAACTAATGTAACATGTGCTTAAATAACTGTGCCTAGTTACATTTATTACATACAGGTATATTAGTTTTAGATGTGTGTATTGTGTTGGTGTCCAAAGATGCCAGTAGAAAGCTAAGATCTGAGTGGAGATCAGGACGAAATTATCTCTTCCAGAGAGTTCATATTCTAAATATCACACAAGAAGATGAAGGTTGAGAAGGATATGGCCTATAATTAAATGAACATGGTGATGACTGACACAGTTTTATTTCTTAATTATGTTTGTTGTAGCTGCTTTACCCTAGATAACTCATCCTGAGGAATTATCTTACATAATTGTTGAAAATAATTAACAGAAAAAATATCCACAGCAGATGAGGCTTTGAAAGTTTTTGACAGATCCTGTCCAGTTCAGTGACATATTTTGCCAATGAGTACTGTGATAGCACTAATGGAAGCTAACCTGAGCTCCTACTGATGATAATATTACCAGCAGACACACTGATAAATTATAATGGACACACCAGCAGCAGCAACTACTCCAGAAAAATCCTTAAAGTGAATTTCCTTTAATGGCTGGGAAGACAAATGGCTCACATTTTATCATTGGATTCCTCCTCTTTCAGAAAATTGCCAATAAACTTCCTGTTCTTAGCTCAAGATTTGGCAGTGTCTTGGACATAAAAAAATTAACCCTTTCAGTAACTTTAATATGTTTGTTAATTTATGTCAGTTATTTTTTTCAAACTGGTCTTCTTCAGTCAACCAATCCTACATCTTTTCATATCTGAAATTAAGGTAATTTGGTTTTTTTTTAAATGGCTTACAAAGTGAAGCAGTGTTTCTGAGAAAGTCAGACTCCTTTAAAATTGTTACTCAGAAGAGTGTGCCTGTACTATAAGTACCTAAATTCATGAGGTACTTCCCATTTAGATGTAGGAGTTTCTCTCTGGTCTGATTCTGCATGAACAGCTTGTACCTGACTCTTCCTAAACTCAGCTAGATCCCCAGAGAATTATCTGTGGGCACACAAACAAAGGTTACCAAATTTCTTTGGCTTAATGACCCACATCACATTGGCTGAGCTGTTAGCACTCTGATTTTCTTTTGCTTTGCAAACAGTACCAACAAGCACAGTTTGAGACATTATTTCTCATACCAATTTGTTTGCTCTTTTTCAGCTGCTGAAGACCATCCTTTGCAGTCAGTGTGGCAGAATAAATATTCCTTTTCTCCTACAGGTTAGTTTAAACTCCAATTCACTGCTCATTTAGTCCAGTCTGTTGCCTTATGATAAGTGGTTAACACATATGCAAACTTCTCTTCTGCTAATTTAATTTCAGGGAATTATGACCTCTGTCAGAGGTAGGCACTAAAGCTGGAGTTAGTTTCACTAGTGCTTGTCTGTAAATGCCTTTAGCTCTTTCAATTACAAAGTAAAACACTTAAAATCTGTATGAAGGAAGTTGCCCCACATTTGGGATGTGCTAACAGTGTGCTGATGAATAGCTGGCTCAGCTGACAGACATAACTTGACAGTGTTTTCACATCTTAGGCACCTCACACTCAGGTCTGGAAAGTGGCTTGCTACTGGAAGCATTTCAAAGAACATTTTTGTGTAACCATATCTTATAAAAACACTGTCAGAGACATTAAGGCTTCCAGAATTGCCTGGTCACTATGTAGTAGCTCTTTTTCCTAAAATGTGCAGTGAGAGAAGTTTCAAGTCTTGGATTCAATGCTTTCATCAGTCTGTGGACTTTCAAAAATATATTCTCAATAGACTGCAGTACAATAGATGCTAGTTTGGGTAGAAAGCACTCTCCACATTCCAGCTGAAACTGTACTTTAGGTAGGAAAAGCCCAGGATAATTTTGTCTAGGAAAAGCATGAACAATATAACCCAGTGAGAAAAGCATTTGGAAATAGATATTACTACCTACTGCTGAGATTGCATTTTATGTAATTACCTAGCAAATAGGAAAACAGTTCCAACACTTCTGATCTTCTAATTGTCTATTGTTGTAGTCCAAAAGTCGAGATTTTCTAACAGCTTCGAAGAATGATTTTTTTTCAGAAAACTTACATGCTGTTTGAAGCTTGCAGCTTTAGTGTTCTTTTGAAGTCCACACGTCTGTGAGCAATGTCTTACAGACCACAAGTTGTCAAAGGAATTACCTGCAGAGCTATTATATTTGGTTTTGAACATCTAGATCCTTAATATTGCAGCTGTAGATTAAAAGTTTTTGAAGAGAGCTGACTTGTGAATGAATGTGAGCTGTGACATATCCTTAGGTACTTAGACACTTCATTTCATTTCTCTCTGCTTTATTTTATTTATGATATTTCTCCTCTCCTTCCTGTGCTATTCAAGCACAGTTAAAGATCCACATGTATACTGGTAAACTTGTATCTTATACAGCATTAGGCATAGGATTTTCTGTAATCCTTAAATTATGCTATAAATAATTCTTTCTAATATTAATAACTCATCAGTCTGAATTTCACTTTAAAACTGGAAAGGTTTCACTCAGCTTGTAAGAACTCACTCCAAGGTACCATGTGCCCCCTTCTAATCTAAAAGACAACAGAAGCAGGGATGGATTACTAACCTCTGGTTATGATAATCTTTCATATCAATGAAAGTTACTGACCACATTTGTCAAGACCAAATCAAGATTTCCATGGGTATGTAGGGAAAACTTCACTTTCTGTGTTTATGTAAGTGGTACATGAAATTGTCCCAAAGGTATTAATCTGAATCAAAATCTGACCATACAAACCCATAAGAATGGGATGATTATATAGCACAGGAAATAATTAAACCTACTTTTGAATGTTTTTGTCTGTTTATCTGAGGTATAAGCTTTTTTAATGTCATTAATCATATTAACTACTGTAGCACTCAAGGAGTCTGATTAAACTATACCTGTACAATGCCTAATTCAGAAGATACATGGGTTCATCCTGCAAAGGTACAGACCTAAATGGCAATACGGATGTAGACTGTGAGTGTGCAGACAGATTTTCTTGACTCACTACAGTTATAAATTTCACCTCAGGCCTTGTGCTGTGTTGATTAGATGCTGTGGTTTCTGCAAAAATTGCATGGGTACAGCAAGGTTTCAACTGTCCAGAATAAACTGCACAGAAATAAACTGCACTGTATATCCTTTTTGCATATATCCAAAAAACATGCAAAATGAAAATAACCATTAAATTCATCCCACAATTAACTTATCTTATTCTGAATAGTATTTTGAAGAATAAAGACACTACAGTATATAAATACTGATATTGTGGTACTGTTATTTATCAGAAGTTTGACTCCTTAATTAGGTCTGGTTTCAGATGAAAGCAAGAACCTTGTTTTGAATGATCATCAATGGAAGAAGAGGGTATGCAAAACCAACAGTTAGTTTCCAGTTCAGAAAATCACATTGTTAACTTAGGGAAGATCCTCACAAAACAAGTATCAGCTTTTAAAATTATTTTTCCCTTTTTCTTCTGGAAAAAATCAGCAGTGGTTAAGCATGTAGGATTTTAGTAAGGATTGCAATGAAAAAATTTAAAAATTGCAGGAAAAGTTTGCAAATGCTATCTCTAGTGAAAAATATCAGTGACAACCAGCTTTCTATAGATGTTAGAAAACATTCTTGTGCATCAATGTCTCTATAGAATAACTGTGTTAAAACTGAAAATATAGATCACACTTTAAGATGAGAGTCACTTTTTTGTAACTCAAGAAAAAAAAAATTACAATCAAAATTAGTAACCAGTTCTCAGCTCACATAAAGGCCATGATAAAACATACTTCTTTTAAAAATAAGATGAGAGTTTGGAGTAAAATACTGTGTTAATGTGACTCCAGTGACAATTCCATACCCTATTCCAGAGTTTGAGCTTTTAAAAGGATATTGATAAACAGTGAAGCTTGAGAAAATCCTAACAAGGATGAATCGTAGTCTGGAAAGCCTGCTTTGTAGTAAGAGTCTAATGAAACAGAACCTAATTATCTCAACAATAAGAAGGTTAGAAGGCTGGCTAATCATGACCTGTAAAGTATGTAAGCTGAAAGAAGAAGGTGTGGAGCCAAAGTGAAGTTAATTTTTTTAAGATTACAAGCCAGGAATGTAACTTTCAGAGTAAGACAAAGTGCTGGTTAAATTTACTCAGATATTGTAGAATCTGCACAATGAGAAATATTTACCTTTAAAAAAAAAAAAAAAACCCTAACCACCTCGTTCACTTTAGTTCAATAGTTTAGTAATTTAGTAAGTGGAAGACTTCATAAAAACCAAAGCAATAACAAAAACAAACAAAAAACAACCCAAAACCCATAAAACCCCCCAAAAACCAAAAAGAAATCAAACCAAACCAAAAAACAAACTGATGAAGTACTTGGATATGATACAAAATATCTCAGTAGATAATTTAATGGTATTTGTAAGCTTTGTCTTTACACAAGGTGGACCAGAACCCATCAACTGCATCCACTTTTCCAGAACTGAAATACTGTGTCTGTTAAATGCCTATGCCTGCCTCATGCAGTTTTAGGTTGCATCTTAGAAGCTTTTTAATACAAATTCCCATATTTTGTTCTCTAAAATCATTAAATACGTGATCTTATTGTGCTATTTTGTATGTCTGCAATATTTTGGGTTTGGACCTTTGTCAGAAGGAGAAAGAGACGCTAAAAGTTTTAGTGAAAAACTGCAAGGAGAATGCAATTAGAATGTAACTAAAAAGGCATGTATCATGACAAATAGCATATCTTTGGGAACCTCTAGTGAGTATTAGTTCTCACAGTAAACTACTCTGAAATTATCGCATTGGCCATGCAGGTGGGACTCTACGGTGTATTTTTTACTTAGCTGGCATGTAGCAGAGCCAGCAGTGCACTAAGAATTTAATTTTACTATCAATGAGAGACTTTAAATTTGAAAATATAGATGTGATTTTTCTGTGATTTAATTTTGTTACTCTGAGTAATTTTCAGTGAAAATAGTTATCAATCAAGTTTCTCCTTCATGAGCAAACCATAAGAGGATAAGCTACATAGGAAAAGAATTCTGTCTTGAAATTTAATAAGCATCATTTTGGGGCTACTCAACTAGGAGACATTTATTATTTTTCCCAAATCTTAATCTTCTGCATGTTCATTTCAAAATATTCTCTGAATTTTTCTTCTTTACTTGGTGGGCATGGTGAACTCATTCTATTTGCTTTTGATTTGTTTTATGTCCTGCAGTTCGGAATAAATTTCTTCTGCAGTTCTCATTTTCTTGGAGTTTTACAAAGGACTATGTTTACTGTGTGTTATCACCCTTGCAGCCAGGAAGCAAACTCACCCAGTGGCCTTTGTATGGCATTTATTTTGGTCCACAAAAGGTCCAAAGGTTTCACTTGCTTCATGGTCCACTCATTTTGCACCATGAAGCCAGTGAAACATAACATTACAACTGCATAAAGTGTATTAGGACCATACTGGCTCATCCTTGCATAAAAATAAGTCTAAGTCCATTTACACTATGCAAACTGGAGCAATAAGACCAAGCAGGAAATAGAGAGGGGTTAAAAGTCAATTTCTGTTGTGCAATTGTAGAAAGCCCCTCTTGCCCTGCATTAGCTTAGTATTTTCACACACAGAATCAGCAACATTGAAAGAAACTTTCAAGATCATCTTCACAGACTCATGGAACATTCTGAGCTGAAAAGGACCCACAAGGATCATTAATTCCCACTCTTAGGTGAATGGCCGGTGCAGGGATTGAGACCCCAAACTTGGCATTATTATCACCCATCTCTAACCAACTGAGCCAATCTTAGGGCTATCCAGTCCCACCATCAACCCAGCACCACTATAATAGTCCTTAAACAAAACCCAGAACTCCAGAAACTCCTTATCCCCAAGTGCCACATCCAGACACTTCTTGAATGCTTCTAGAGATGGTGCCTCCACCACCTCCCTGAGTAACTTATTCCAATGCCCAACTACTTATTTACTGATTTTTTTTTTCTGATATCTAATCTGAACCTCCCCTGGTACATCTTAAGGCCATTCTTCTTGTCCTTTCACCTGAGATATGGCAGAAGACACCAACCCTCACCTCACCACAATCTTGTTTCAGGTAGTTGTAGAGAGCTATGAAGTCTCCCCTGACCTTCCTCTTCTCTAGAATAAACACCCCAACTCCCTCAGTCACTCCTCTTGGGACATGTTTTTAAGACCCTTTACCAGCTTTTCTGCCTTGCTGTGGACACACTCTGCCACCTCAATGACGTTTTTGAAGTGAGCAACCCAAAACTGAACACAGGATTCAGGGTGTGGGCTGACCAGTGCTCAGTACAGGGGATCAATCAATTCCCTAGTGCTGCTGGCTCTACTCTGAGCAATTCTCAATACACTCTTCCCCAGGGCAGTAGCTCTGCATGAAGCTGTTGTAACCCAGGGGTAGGACCCGGCACTTTGCCTCATTGAACCTCATACAGCTAGTCTTAACCCATCAATCCATCTTGCCCAGATGCCTCTGCAGAGCCTTCCTACCCTCAAGCAGATCAACACTCCCACCTAACTTGGTGTCACCTGCAAACTTACTGAAGATGCATATGATCCCATTGTCCTAACCATTGATAAAGATATTAAACAGGTCTGGCCAAAATTATGAGCCCTGGGGAACACCACTTGTGACCAGCTGCCAGCTGTATTTAGTTCCATTTAGCTAATTTTGAATACGATTTGTTTAGAATGAATAAAAAAAATGGCAAAACAAAATTGAGATGCTCCTCCCCTCTCCTCCCCTCCCTTTCCCTCTCCTCCCCTCCTCATTCAGCAACTAAGCCCCACACAGCCCCACACAGCCGCTACCCCACTCCCCACTCAGGATGGGGGGAGAGGATCATAAAGATGAAAGTGAGAAACTCATGTCTTGAGGTAAAGACAGTTTAATAGGTAAAGCAAAAACTGCACATGCAAGCAAAGCCAAACAAGGAATTCACTCACCACTTCCCATGGGCAGGCAGGTGTTCAGTCAGGAAAGCCAGGCGTCATCACACATGGTGGTGATTTTGGAAGACAAATACCATCACTCTTAATGTCCTCCCCTTCCTTTTTCTTCCCCCAGATTTATATGCTGAGCATGATGACATACAGTGTGGGATATCCCTTTGGTCAGTTGGGATCAGAACATTGCTCTGTGCTCTCTCAACCTCTTGTGTACCCCCAGCCTGCTCCCTGGTGGGGTGGGATAAGGAGCAGAAAAGACCTTGATGCTGTGCAAGTGCTGCTCAGCAGTAACTAAAACATTCCTATGTTATCAACATTGTTTCCAGTGCAAAACTACATCATAGCCCTGTACTATGTGAACAAATTAACTCTATCCCAGACAAAACCAGAAAAACAAGTAAAGTTGGGTTAATACTAGAATACAATGCAACCTTGTAAGAAGTGATGGTGTTGTGTAGCAAGTGGAATTCTTTTCTCTGAATGATTGCTCCTGGATTCCTGCTTGGAGTTATAAATATGCAGTGGATTGCTGCAGATAAGCCACAGACTCCAATTGTACATTTAGCTTTTTCAAAGTTGTAAGAAGAGAAAAGTACATTCTGCTCTTCTGACCAAATGCCTTTTACTTACATACTTTGATCACAAAATTGTGTACAGTCTATGGAAAATTTTTATTGCTGTGCTTTAGAATATTTAAGTCATAGTTGCAGACATTAATTGCAAACATTAAGGACGATCCTTTGGTAACCTGTAACAAATTGCCTCCACATAGTGCAACACAGGTGGAAGATCATTATTCAGATGAACTAGCACACACTTTAATATCCTCCAAATTAGTCTTATAAAATGCATGACATATTCATCAAAATAAAGACTGTCCTGCAAAATTTGGGACAGATGGCAGTGCAAGATGACATCTTTTCTAAATGTGTCAAAATATTCACTCGTTCAAGCAATATGATTGGTTGCACATTGTGGGTGCATTATTAAAATAACAAAAGCAGTAAAATTCACTTGCATGAACACCTGCTGCTAAAGTGACTTAATATAAGTAAGCCAAAACATATAATTAAGTAATATAAATATAATTACTTCACTGACAGATAAGTTAACAGTGGCTATTGCAATTCTTAAAACATTATAAGTCAGTGAATTACACCTGTATTTAGATTTATTATATTTAAAACCAAAACGTACCTTTTTAAGTGACACTTAAGGAAGTATCCTTCATACCATATAGCAAAATATAAGAACAGATGCACAACAGGTCTACTAGTTTTCTGCTAGATGATTAGATCAGATAGTATATATTCCTTTACCACTTGAAAAAGGAGAGCATAGAAGTGATTGATAATTCAAATATCACAGGCAATTCAGATTTTACAATTCAAAGCACTATCTGCTTTCTACTGAGGATCTGACATGGGGGCAGACAAAGCATCTAAAAAAGAACAACTACAGATTTTTTTCTTCCTCAGAACTGAAAATCTCAAAAAATCAGCTTATGGAATCTAATACAACTCTTGTGGAAGGAAATCTCATAAAGATATGAATATGATTTTTGTTTCAAATTATGTCAAGATCTTCAAGACCCCTTATTTTGTTCTCTGCTCTGTTCTCAGTAAAGTCAGGCACTGCTCACCTGTTCTTAATGCAAGGTCTTGCACTGCTGATGATGAAGATGAGTGCTGTTATTAAACTGATCAAGTGAACATACTGTGGAGTGAAATAAGGTGCATTTGTGGAGGCCTAAGCACATTTGCTATACCACCCTCAGTCTGAAACTATACACCAGAATGAACCCAAAACCTTCTATTGTAGCGTGTGGCAATAAGCACATGGCCCCCACTTGACCATCACTTAGCTTTGGTGTCTAGCTAACTAAAATATGAACATCAAATAATTTGTCTCCTTATGAAAAAAATAGGAAATACATTTAAAGTTATTTGGCACGGGGCAAATGTCTGCTTTGCTGTTTTCTTCTGGGAGGATGGGGAACAGGAACAAGATGTTTTATTGCTTGGTGTACAATTATACTGTCAGCTCAACGAAAACGCAGATGGGTGAATATAGTAACAACAGGCTGGTACTATAGAAACTGCTACTGTAAAGGGTTAACAAAGACTGCACTTGCTGTACATGACCACGGAGCAGAGAGATCGGCAGTGTGAATTTTGTGTGATCCTCCGGAGCACACACACACATAGGGACACCTTGACTCCTCCGTGTGCTCAGTGCCCACCTGTCCGGCCCCGCGCTGCCCGGCCCGGCTCCGCCGGCGCCGCTTCATGCGGGGATGCGCCGCTCCTTCGCGGGGGGCTGTGGATGGAGATGCGGTTTCTGTAGCGCTGGGCTGGCTGCGGGGAGCCATTGGCTGGCGGCTTTGTGAATTTCATTCAGTTTGGTCCAATAGCGGGAGGAGAGCGCCTGGTAC
>NC_031768.1:21532045-21533404 GCF_001522545.3 Parus major
CCATCTCTCTCTCTCCCAGCTCGCCTTGCCTTGCAGATCAGTCTCTCCGCGGCTCGGTCTTTCTGCATAGGCAATCACAGCTCCTACTTGCAGACTCAACTCTCCCTCTCGCACAGATTGCAATGAATTTTCTGCCTGAATGTAGGTCGCTCACATCCGAGAACACGAGTTCCCTTCAAATCCATTGTTGTTGTCTTTCTTCTTGTTATTTTTAATTTTTTCCCCCCTTTCGTGGTCGTTGCATTCCTTTGGAGAAGCCAATCGCATTGGATTCCAAAAAGGAGAGCAGGAACCGTATGTGAATAATCCTGGCTGCATGATAGCCCGAGAGGATTTCCTGAAAGATTCTGGCTGTGTAAAAAAGACCCCTATCCTTCTGCAGCTATCCCAGTGTTAAGGTAGGACTACCAGATTTGCAGTTTGAGTGTTCATTTTCATATTTTTTTTCCTGTTGTTTTTTCTGTTCCCCCCACCCCTTTTTTTTATTTTTTTCTCGGCGAGGGTGGGGGAAGAGAGGGAGAGGTGTTGCAGTTGGTACTCTGGCAAAGGGCGAGCAGTTTGCTGCAGTCGTCTGTGCTTTTACTTTTCACATCATGATAAAGCGATACTTTCTTTCTGACATTTCCACCATCATACGCGATCTTCTTGTCACATATGCATATTTATGCAAATTTATTTCTTTTTTACCCACTTTGGTCTCGTCCCTTATATTCCCCTTGCACCATAATTTGTTTGGAGGCATTTTGCTGCAATCAGCTATTTGGAAAGGCTCTGAGGTTCTGTGTGAGATGTTTACAAAGTAGCTTTGCCTTACAGGGAAATAAACAGAAGAGTGTGGAGGAAAGGAGGGAAAATATCTGCAGTACAGGCAGAGAAAGAAAGAGCGAAGCCACAGTTTCTTGCAAGCGCGAAGAGGGGCAGGAGCGGTACCTCATGCTCCGTGTGAGCCTGTGGTTTTCAGGGAAACACAAAACCAACACGTAGGGTTTTGGTTAACCACTTTCCCTGCCACCACCACAGCCACGAAAAAGCAAAAAGGGACAGGGACGGGGACGGCAAGGGGGGGGCAAGGGAGGCGGCTGCTCAGAGGAAATCTTGGATCTTCTGGGATTAAGCTGTTCACCCGCTTTCGCTTAAGCTATTCTGTGGTGGGTTTTCTTTCTTTCCGCCCCCCCCCCTTTTTTTTTTTTTCCTTTCTTTTCTCCTTTTCCTTCTCCTTCTTTCTCCTTCTTCTTCTCCTTTCTTCTTTTTCTTTCTTTATTTCCTTTCCGGGCACGGGTAAAATGCCCGCTTTTGTGATGGGCATGGGCTTCCGCACGTGATGGAGCGGGGACTGGCACTGGGGAGAGCCAGCGTGCG